>NC_079341.1:1926458-2161458 GCF_029582105.1 Oenanthe melanoleuca | reverse complement strand
ACTCGATTCCACGAAAAGCCGGGAATGACAGAGTGCGTGGGGTTTTGCCACCACTAAACTCTCCGTGGCGATGTGTTTGATTAAGGTCTCCTGTAAGGCTCCTAAAATACTCGGGCTCCAGTTGTTTAGATATGTATCCATTTCAAATAATTATTAAAATAGCGTATTTCCCATTATCCGAACGAATTTCGGGATAAGAGCCGGGATTATGGAAGTCAAATTTCTTTCTTTCTTTCTTTTTTTTTTTTAAACTTGCACCGTGTTATTTTTTACCCTTTAAGCCTCTTTTTTTTTTTTCTTACCCGAAAATCCCGAGAAAAGGGGGAAAAGGGAGGTAAAAGGGGGAATAAGGGAGGAGAGAAGAGGAAAATATTTAAAAATACAGGAAAAAAAATAAGAAGAGTGGAAGTGAGTGGAACCCCCCGGGAGGGGAGCCCGAGGCGCGGGGGGGGCTGGAAGGAGTTCAAATGGGAACACGCGAAGGAGTTAATGGGATTAAGCGGCGAATGAGGGGTCTGGGGATTGTTTTTTTGTTTGCTTTGCCTTTTTTTTTTCTTTTTCTTTTTTTTTTTTTTTTTTTTTTTTTTTTCCAGTGAAGGGAAGGGCGGAGGAGGGGAGGGGGTTCTCCGCGGGCACGCGTGGGGCGGGAGCGCATCCAGAGGGTAAATCCTAAATCCTGAATCCCTCCCGCACCGCCAGCCCTCCTGCTCCCAGCTCCCAAAATGCTGGGATGAACCCGGAGCCACGCACGGAGCCGCTGCCCCCTTCCCGCGGGTGGAGGACTCGGAGCCGCGGCTGCATCCCTGATTTTTGGCTCGCACCTGCTGCCTGCATCATGAAGAGCACGCTGATTTTTGGGGGGATACTTCTGCTCAGCTCCCTTCCCTAGAAAAAAATTAAAAAATAATAATAATAATGAAAGACTCTAGAAGGGTGATGTGGTTTTGGTGACGTTTCCCACGCAATTAAAATTTCCCCGGCAAACGCAAGAATTAGCTGGAGAGAGCCTCTCGGTAAGCCCGAGTCTGGCTTTGGGCTTAGCAGCTGCTGGAAATCAGCTGTGCGGTGCCCGGCGGGAGGATGGGCACCGATCCCGAGGAAATCCAGCCGGGAGGTGCCGGCAGCTCCCGGGCCCAGCTGGGGATGCTCTGCCCTCAGCATTCCCACCTGGAAGGGCTCCAGCACATCCCAGCCTCCTTTCGCTCCCCCGCTCCCCTCCCTGCCTTGCTTAGGGGGGTCACACCCACCCCACAAACCCTGCCCGCTCCAAGGCTGCCCCACATCCCTGCTGCTCCTCCCTGGCGAGGATTTTGGGGACAAAACCTGCCAGAAAACCCCCTGCTCCTCAGTGACACGGCAGCAGCGCTTTGGTGCCTCTTCTCAGGATTTGGGGCCACGCGGGACCGGGTCTGGTCCTTCATCGGGGAAAAGGTGCTGCCCTAACCGAGCCCGACCCTCTGGAGCGCTGATTTCCACGGGATCTGTGGATTTACCCCCCTTGGGCACGGCTCTTGGGGTGTGGGGTCCCCCCGCTCCTGCTCCTCTCCCCAGGCACAATCACGCTCCGCTTGCTCCTGCCACAATCGGGGATCGACGAGGTTTTTTTGGTGTTGCCTTTTTTTTTTTTTTTTTTTCTCCCCTCCGGGAGAAAAATCAGCTAATTATGTGCCGAACAAAAAGCCCATTCTTGCCCGAAATAATACTCCCGTCCTGCAAAGGCACTTGTTTGTGGGCAAATTTTGAAGGGGGCTGACAATAAAAACAGCTGCAGGAGCGGGGTGTTGGTACACATTTCCATGCCCCGCCGCATTACCGTGCCTAATTATCCCTGCCCTCCCCGCAATCGAGCGGGCTTTTCCTGAAAAAAATAAAGAGGGATTTTTCTTTTCCCCCCTCTCCGCTCACTTTGCTGTGTAAACCAAAGCTTTGCTCCCCGCCAGGATTCCCAGCCCGGTTTGGGAATGATGCTGGAAGGGTTTTTGGGTTTAGCTCGGATGGGAGGGGAGGGAGGCAGGAGAGGGCTGAAATCGCCTGGTGGAGCACGGGAAAAGGGGGAAAGGGAAAAAAATATGGGAGAGGAGCGGCGGCCGCGAAGCATCCACGGGGAAAATCCCACCCTCTGCGGGGCTGGGAAAAACCCCGAGCGCCGCGCTGCTGCACATATGGTGGCCTCCGCAAGACGGAGCCAGGACATATGGAAATGAGCTGGATAAGTAAACTTTTCCCAGTCCCTTGAAGTCGGAGATGGGCCCCAAAAGTGTTTGTGCACACACATCACACCAGCCCCCCTCCCCATCCCCAGCGGCAGCTGCTTCCCTGGCCATCCACCCCCCGTCCCGCGCCTCCGGGAAAAATCCCTCCTGCCCCCAAAACCCGCGCTGTGGGTGACCAGCGGGGTTCAGCACCCCAAAAACCGCACCCAGGCAGGGATGGGGAGCCAGATGCCGCAAAGGGCAGCAAAATCTGCGCCGAGGCCCGGCAGTAATAACCTGCCCCCCCAGCCCAGCCACCCTAATTGTTCCTGGCGAGAAAAGAACGTTTTCAGATGGTGGCTGCGGGATAAACTGACCCAGATATCCGGGCACGGGGCGGGGGCAGCTCCCAGCCCAGCACAGCGAGGTTTGGGAGTGGGAATCAGCAGGGAAAGGGGGTTTGGGGGTGCTGAAAATGCCGCTGGCAGAGGGCTGGGCGGGAGGTTGGGACCCAAAATCCCGCAGGATTGGGTTTTGGGGAGGTCCTGTGCGATGTGCAGCGGTGCTCTCCGAGTTTCGGGGGTCGGGTCTGGGGACAGAGCGGGGCTGTCCCCACCCCTGGCACGGCCGTGGGGGTGGCACCGGGATGTGCGGGTTTGCCAGCCTGCCCTGGCAAACGGGGCATCGATGGGCTGGGAACGAGCGGCAGCTCAGCCAGAGCTTCCCAGTCCGGCGGGAGCGGGATCTCCTGCTGCTCCTGAGGTTTGGGGGGACCCTCCCCCCGGCCCAAAGCCGCTTGGAGGCGGGGTTTGTCCGCACAGCCCCCCAAAGCCAAGCCCAGGGGCACAGCCAGCACCATTGTCCCGGGAAGACTTCAACTTCCCAAAGGCAGGAGGGATCCCACCCCCAGTCAACTCCCCTCCTTTCTTTTTTTTTTTTTTCCCCCCTCTCCTTATTTTTTTCCTTTTTTTTTTTTTTTTTTTTTTTTTCCCATTTAATTTTATTTTCCAAACCACTTGATCTTTGCTTGGGAACCTCCATTAATTGCCTGGGTTTGCCTCTTCGCCTGGTCCCTTTATCATTATTTATGGCCTTTGAAATTGTGTAAAGTTCCCTTGACGTTCAATTTACAAGTTTGGGGGCCTTTTTTTTTTCTTTTTCCCCACTTTTTTTTTTTTTTTTTTTTTGTTCCGGCTTTTGTCCTCGCCAAAGACATCGTGTTGGAAAAGGCTTTGAGCCGGCCAACATGAGAAGCTCGCCGGAGAAAAAGGGAGCAGCCCCTCCATCGCTTTTAATTCCGCCGTGTTGCTGAATGGCTCTTTTACATAATTGCAGAAGCAATTTCAAAGCCAAGCCAGGGGCTGACTTTACCCAGAACCACATGGAGCCTATTTGGGGGCTTTTCAAAAAAAAAAAAAAAAAAGAAAGAAAGAAAAAAAAAAAGAAAAAAAAAAGTGGGGGGGGGGGGAAGGAAGGAGGGGGGGAAAGAAGGGAGGGAAAAAAAAAAAAAAAAGAGGGAAAGAAAGAAGGGGGAGCGAGAATAAAACAGCAGAAGGCGAGGTTTGGGGCACAAGGGCGTTTCGGGGTTCGGGGTCCCGGCGCGAGCATCGCGCGCGGCCGCCCCGTCCGGGGCGCGCGAAAGGGGCGGGGCGGGGGGCGGGGCCCGCGCCCCAAACCCCGCCCCCCTCCCGGCGCGGACCAATGGGCGGCGGCGGCCGCGGGCACGTGGGGCGGGCCGCGTTCCCAGGCGGCCAAAATGTGAATGGGCGCGGGGCAGCGCGGGCGGGCAGAGCGGCGGCGGCGGCGCGGCGGGGGCGCAGCGCGGGCGGGGCGGCCCCGATGTGCGGGCGGCCGCCGAGCAGTCGGGCCGCGGCCCCGCTCCGCCCCGGCTGAGCGCCGCCGCCGAGCGGCAGCAGCGGCGGGAGGAGGAGGAGGAGGAGGAGGAGGAAGGTGGTCGCTCGCCCGCTCGCTCCGGCATGAGCGCGGCTTTCCAGCCCTCGCTGATGATGATGCAGCGCCCGCTGGGAAGCAGCACGGCCTTCAGCATCGACTCGCTGATCGGCAGCCCCCCGCCGCCCGCCCCCGGGCACTTCGTGTACACCGGCTACCCCATGTTCATGCCGTACCGGCCCGTGGTGCTGCCGCCGCCGCCGCCGCCGCCGCCCGCGCTGCCGCCCGCGCTGCCGCCCGCGCACCCGCACCACCACCCGCTGCCCAGCCTGCCCTCCGGCTTCTGCTCCGGCCTGGCCCAGGGCATGGCGCTCACCTCCACGCTCATGGCCACGCTGCCCGGCGCCTTCCCCGCCTCGCCGCAGCACCAGGAGGCCGCCAGGAAGTTCGCGCCCGCGGGCAACTTCGAGAAAGCCGAGGGCGTCCCCGCGGAGGGCGGCGGCGACGACGGCAAAGCCTTCCTGGGCAAGGACGGGGCTCTGCTGCCCTTCCCCGCCGCCGACGCCGTGCAGGCTTCCCTGGGTGAGTGAGGATGCCCGGGATCGGGGGGTGCGGGAGAAGGGAGGGAAGGAGGGAGGGAGGGCTGAGCTCCCGCCGCCGCTCGGTAAAATCAGCGCCAACCAAAGATGCGCCGGCAAAAAAAAAAAAAAAAAAAAAAAATTAAATAAATAAAAAAGGAAAAGAAAATCCCTAAGCCATCGATTTTGGGGTGCTGCAGGGCGGGGGGCAGCGGCACGGAGGGTGCGGGATGCTAACGAGAGGCCTCTGCTCCCTTCCCAGCTCTGCGGGGCCAGGGCAAGGAGGACCCCAAAGCGGAGGAGGACGCGAAGGGCAAGGAGGAAAGTTTCTCCATGGACAGCGATCTAGATTACAGCTCGGACGACAACATCGCCGGGCAGGCGGCTCACAAGGAAGAGGACTCTGGCAACGCGCTGGAGGAAAACCCCCAGAACCCCCCCAATTCCACCAACACCACGTCCACGGGCAAAAACCGGCGGAGGCGAACAGCCTTCACCAGCGAGCAGCTGCTGGAGCTGGAGAAGGAGTTCCACTGCAAAAAGTACCTGTCCCTGACCGAGAGGTCCCAGATCGCCCACGCCCTCAAACTCAGCGAGGTGCAGGTGAAAATCTGGTTCCAGAACAGACGGGCCAAATGGAAACGGGTCAAGGCGGGCAACGCCAACTCCAAGACAGGGGAACCCTCCCGGAACCCCAAGATCGTGGTGCCCATCCCGGTGCACGTCAGCAGGTTCGCGATCAGGAGTCAGCACCAGCAGCTGGAGCAAGCCCGACCCTGATCTCTCCCTCCTCCGACGCTCAGAGCCACAAGTTTTTTTTAAAGGGAAAAGTTTCCAACCCGGGGTTTGAAGGCAGCCCACCCGAATAAAAACAAAAACGAGAGAAGCAAAAAAAAAAAAAAAAAAAAAATCCAAAAACCACCAACAGGAAAAAAAAAAACCAAAAACAAAACAAAACAAAAAACTAAACACACACACACACAAAAAAAACCCGAAAACCCCGCGCGAGCGCATGGCAAATCCCCACCACGAGCGAACTTGAAAGCGAAACTTTCCACGTACCGCGAGGGGAAAAGGCTTGGAAACTGTTTGGGTTGGGAGCAGGGCTGTCCCGGGCTGGAAGAGACGCGCAGGCACACACAGATATTTATTGCGGCCGTGGGCACGGCGGATGCGGAGCGCTGCCGGCGCTGGATCCCCTCCCCGGAGCATCCCCAGCGGCGCCTTTTGCCACCTTTGGGGTTTTCTTTCTTATTCGGGGGCGAAAGGTAAAAAACAAAAGCAAAAAACCCCGCAAAAAGACGAGAGAACGAACGAAAAAAAAAAAAAAAAACGGAAAGAAAACTCAGAGTTTCATTTCACGCCTTTTTTATTGTTTGGTTTTATTGCCGATGGCTGAGTGGCAGGCACTGGGGAATGAGTTTTTAAATCTTTTTTTTTCTTTTTCTTTTTTTTTTTTTTTTTTTTTGCCTGGCTTTCTGTCGATTCGGTTTGCCTATTCTACCAAGCCATGTTTAAAGGAGAGAAAAAGGTGGGGCGGGGGGGAAAGGCAAAAAAAAAAAAAAAAAAAAAAAGGAAAAAAAAAAAGCAGCACGATCTTCACTATTGTGTTTAATTTATTTCAATGTAGCTTATTTCCTTATAAGTTATGAAATTTAAAAGCAAACTAAGTCTTGTGAATAAAAACCGACAAAGAAACAAAAAAGACTTTAAAAAAAAAAAAAAAAAAAAGACAAAAAAAAATGCCCTCCAGCCCCCGGCTGTTCTGTCCAGGATTTGGCGTTGAGCTGATTTTCTTTTCCCCTCCTGCGCTGCCGGAGCAGAGCGATGCTGCTCTCGCCTCTATTTTTGTTTTTGGTTTGTTTTTTTTTTTCCTTTCTTTTGCGAAGCCGCATTTATCGCCGGGGAGAGGGGAGCCGGGAGGAAAACTTTCTCTTTATTATTTTTCCCCCCTTGTTTTGAGGGGTGAGAAAGCTGGAAGGAAAAGCTGCTCGGCTGTGACCCAGCGGGGTGGGGGGCAGGGGCACCCCCGCATCCCCCCGGCACCCGGCGGGCCCCAGCCCCGTTTTTGGGGGTGCAGCCGCTGCCCCCCAGCCCCGAGCCCGTTTTCGTGGCGCCGGGGCCGGAGGGTCCCGCATCCCCCCCTTCCCTTCCCGCATCCTTTTCATTCCCCCTTTTTTTCTTTCTTTTTTTTTTTTTTTTTTTTTTTTCTCATTATCCGCATCCCGGCTCTATCCGTGCCGGTGCCACCGTGACATTGGCGGCGGCGGCGATTTGGAATTAAAAATGAAATTTTCCCGAGGAAAACTGAGTGCCGGGGGAGTGAGGGGGGTGTCAATTAAAATTAAATAATTGAACCGGGGGAGGTCATTCGGTCCCGGGACAGGCTCCCAGGCTTGGCCGGGTCACATCGCTCGCGCTTCATCATTTATTTATTATAATTATAATAGTTAATATTGTTGTTATTATTATTTTGTTTGGGTCGGAGGGGGTGGCGGCGGCTCCGAGGGGTGCAGCGTGGGGGGGACCCCGCTCCCCAAAAAGGGTCGGGCAGCCGCGGACACGCGGGGAGCAGCGGGAAAAACCCGCAAATTCCACAATTCCAGCCTTTTCGGCGCTGCTTTAAAAAACCGGGAATGTTCATCCTAATGCTGATGATAATTTTTGGTTTCGCCCGTGCGCGGAGCCGCGGGACACGCGTGGGACAAACGCACCCGGTGCTGCCTCTGAAAAAAGCTGATCCCGGGACCGCTCGAGTTTATTTCGGGAGGTTCTTGGGGCCAGCACAGCGCGGCCGTGCCCCCCTCACCCCCCAAAAAACGGGGTGCACCCCCCGCTGGCCCTGCCCCCTCCCGTGCTGTATTTTAGGGAGCAGCAGCTGCTGCTCAGCCCCGTCCCCCGCCGGGACGTCGCTCCCTGCCCGCCCCCGGCAGTGGGAAGCGATTTCCTCGGCGGGTTGGGGTCCCCCGCTGCCCCCCTCCATCCCAGGGCTGCAGGGGGAAGCCCCGGGCCGGGGGCCGGAGGAGAAGGAGATAAACAAGCGAGGGGGTTGATAGCTGTCATCATCACCATCATCATGGCTTTCATTTGGCTGCCTAATGAGTCAGATCACAGGCAGAGAGAAAAATTGTCAATCGCCCAGGCTCTAATGAATTTTTTTGCAAATTGTAATCAAGCCAGGCCGTCTCATCTCGCTGATTAATGAGACCCAGGAGGCCCGGCCAGCACCTCAGCTTTTTATTCCATCCCGTCCTCCCTGCACTAAATTAACAGCAACTTGTCTGAGCTTCAAATTAACTCCCAATGATTAATTCTGATGGGGGGGTCTGAAGAATAGCTCGTCCTAATAGGCACTGGCCTCTGATGCTGTTTGAAATTAATACACTTCCCCTTTGGCTGCCGGCTTTAATCCAAGGTTGGGTTTTGACATCACTATATTTGTTGTTACAATAAATTCCTCTTACATCTGCAGATCAAATAATTGCGGCGCTCGGGGAGCGCGGCAGCGATGCCGGCAAACCCCAAGTCGGAGGGGACGGGGAGCAGCCCGCTCCTCTCCTCCTCACCCCCAGCTCCACATTTATCCACAAATGCGCGTTTTTAAGGCTGGGCAGCACCGGGATGCTGGGATGGCGCTGCCTCGCTCCTAAATAAGACATCAGCGCCTTTAAATCCCCCCCTCCGTCCCGCTGCCGCCGCAGTGACCCGGCAAAGTCCCCGCAGAGACCCCGCAAACTCAGCTCGGAGGTGCCAGCGCTGCCTCCCGGCCCGGCTCTGGTGGTGTGCGCTTAATTGGTTTAATTATTTCAGCCGGGCCGGGGGTGTCCGTGCCCTGCTGGCCCCGGGGGTGCGACAAGGACGCGGTGCCGGGGGTGTCCCCGCCGAGCATCCCCCGCAGCGGGGCTGACCCCGACCCCCGCTCCCTTGGGATCCTTGGGATCGCCCTCCCGAAGGGCTGAGCCCCCTCCCCGACCACCCAGCACAGACCCCCAGGGGTCCCACGGGGTTGTGTCCCCCCTCCCGGCTCCATCTCCGTCACCGCCATAAAGCACCGGCACCCTGACGCACAAAAGCAACACCATATGCACCAAGACAACCTGTATGAATTATAAATCGCGTCGTAAAAACTGATTGCCTATCCCAGTATGCCAGCCCTTCGGAAACACGGGCGGGGAGGGGGCGGGGACCCCCCGTGCCCGTGTCCCCCGTGTCCCCCGTGTCCCCCGTGTCCCCCGTGGGTGCCCGCTCCCTTCCGTCCCCTCCCGCCGCCGCGGGATGCTCGCCCGCCCCTCGCTTGCTCTTTTCTCCCTCCCGCTACGCCTGGACCATGGAGAGCCTTAATCTATTTATTTCAAGCCACTTCATCCTCTCTGCCGCTTTTGTCCCGGCCCCAGCCTCTGGCTTTGTGGCAGGACCGCTGAGGTTTTAAAAGCCCCTTCCCCTATAGTTTGAGGTCTCCTTGGCTGCCTGAATTACAATGGCTGAAACAGGATTACACTGACCTGATCCTATTAAACTCGCCAATCGATCTGTGCCGCCCTCCCTCCGGCTCCGCGAACTTACTCGCCCAACTTTCCCCAGGGCTCAGCCTGGCAAGAGGGAGAAGCCAGAGGCCGCCCTTCCGAGCAGGCCTGATGGAGGAAGGAAGGGAGGATGGATGGAGAGATGGGAGCTACTTTTGTTTTCTTGGTTTGTTGCCCTTTTATTTTTTTAATTTTTTTTTCCCCTTATGGAGCCACTTGTATTTTAAACCTCTGCTTCATCTCCCACAACCTCGGCTCCGAATTAAAAGCCGGCGTTTCCTCGGTGCCCTGACAACCAGCTCTGAGCCAAATCCATGCGGGAAAAGGGCTTTTTAGCAAAAAGCAAAACCATTCTACGGAATGCCCGCAGAATTCCGTAGAATTCGTATAGATTTTAGCTACGAGCAGAAACCCTCCGGTAAGGGGGGATGGTGGGGGACCCTCCTGGTTTTACAGACAACCCAAGGTGGGAGAAAACCTGGGGATCCGCATCCTCCATCCCCGCGGGCCACAGGGAGAGCCCCGAGCATCTCCCGGAGCATCCCCGGAGCGCCTCGGGCTCGGCCAGACAGAGTCCCCGGTCCCTGGATGTGTTCCAGGAGAGTCCCTGGATGTGCCCTGGGAGCGCAGGGAGAGTGATCCACATCCCCGGATGTGCGCAGGGAGAGAGTGTCCGGTCCCTGGATGTGTCCCAGGAGAGCCCCCGGTCCCTGGATGTGTCCCAGGAGAGAGTCCCTGGTCCCTGGATATGCCCTGGGAGAGAGTGTCCGGTCCCTGGATGTGTCCTAGGAGCGAGTCTCCGGTCCTTGGATGTACCCCAGGAGCGCAGGGAGAGAGTCCCCGGTCCCTGGATGTGCCCCGGGAGCGCAGGGAGAGTCCCTGGATGTGTTCCAGGAGAGTCCCTGGTCCCTGGATGTGTTCCAGGAGAGTCCCTGGTCCCTGGATGTGCCCCGGGAGCGCAGGGAGAGTCCCTGGATGTGTTCCAGGAGAGTCCCTGGTCCCTGGATGCGCCCGGGAGCGCAGGGACAGCAGCTCCAGGTTCTGCCGCCCCGCAGCAGCAGCGCTGGGGATGAGGATGCTCCGCGCCGCCTCCTCCGCGCCAGCACCTGCGGGGGAACGGGAATTCATCCCCCCATCCTTTTCCCCGGGAAAATAACCAGGAGGCAGGGGGATGGGGTGGAAATGGCAGTAAAAGACGGGGTGTTTGCGCTGACCCGCCAGGATGAGCGGCAAAGGGCCCATCGCCGGCTCCGGGGGAGCGCTTTTACTGCTCACATCCTATTAATTAACGGAGCAAAAGACAACCCGGGGACTCCCGTTTATAATTTTCCAGGAGAGTGTTACCAACGGCGAGGAGCTGACTGTGTGGTGCCAAGTGCCTGCAGCTCCCAATCTTCTCTAAAAGGCGCCAAAACCCCAAAAATGGCCTCCCCAAAAGGGCCATTAGCAGTGATTTAATTTTTTTATAAGTTATCATGTCTTGATACTTGATAAAAATTGCAGCTGCCTGAGTATAAACAGAAATCTTTGCTGTTTTCCTCCCAGTTTTGATCCTCTTCAAGATTGCTGTTTCTGCTGCAAAAGCATCCATTCTCAGGAATGTTTTGGGAAAAGATGGGTTTGGCCCCAAAAGCCCTTTAAGAAACATCTGCCTCCCTTGGTGGCATTCCCAGAACAGCCGAAAGAAGCCATGGGAATAGTTGTACAAATTAAGGAATTGGGGTTTGTTTTGGTTTTTTTGCTGGCAGGCCTGACTCAAACCTGTCAAACCCTTCTTTGGGCAGCAGCAGAGATCTCTTTACAGCAAATCCTTCTGCACCCATCCCCGGGCATCCTCAGGGCGTGTCCCATCACCCCAAACGTGGCAGCTGGGGGTGTGACACCTCATCAAATACACAATTGCCCCACAATTCCAATACAAAAACCATCGGCTCACCCTCCTGCCTGAATTCACGCCCTGCACCCAACTTGGAAGGCACCGATGGATGAGTTTTTAAGGAGCAATTAACTGTTTGGTTTTCCTCCACTGCTTGAAAAAAAAAAAAAAATTTAAAAAATTGTCTTGGTGCTTTTCATCCAAAACACCAAAAGGATTTGGGTTGCAATTCTCTCTCCCCACCCGAAACACCAAGCCAGACCCTCAGATTGCAGCAGCACCCCCCAGATAATTTTGTCTGTGCCCAGCACCAATGGCAGAGCCCATTGTGAAGAGTTCCCCATCCAAGCAGTGGGAGCATCTTTCTGTCCCCATTCCCTCTTTGCTGGAGGGGATGGATGGCAGCAGGGACCTTCTGCAAACCTGCACCTGCACATTTACAAATAATCCCTCAATTGCTAAGAAGCCACTCGGGCTTTTCTGAGCCTCCTTACAGCCATGGGTCACAGTATCTGTCACAACCATTGCCCCTCTGAATGAGGCTCATGGTCATTTTTCAGACACACATCTGTATTTTTTTTTTTCCCAACCAGATGCTGGGCTCCTAAGCCCACAGCTGCTATTTCTCCCCCCTCCCCAATTATTTTCATATTTCCCCATTTCCAGAGCGGCCATAAGTCCCTGCGAAAGGAGGGTAATGGGAAGGCTCTCTCCCAGAGAAATTGTTAATTTGGGATTTATAAAAGACTTTCCTTAATGAATAATAGTTGAGATCGATCTGTCTTCCTGCCTCGTTCTGCAAAGTAACATTTGTGAAGTAAGGTGATCCCAATTACTCCCTCTGATAACTCTCTCCAGAAGAGATGTCAGAGCCAGAGCCACGAATGCTCTGCTCCCCTGTGCCAGGAGCATCCCCTGCTTCCAGGGCTTTCTGGAGTCATCCAGCTCATTCAGCAATCCCCCCCTCCCTGCCTGCTGGGGATCAGCTCCATCACCAGGATGTCCTGCAGGAATCACAGAACCACAGCAGGGTTTGGGCTGGGAGAGCCCTCAGAGCTCATCTCACTTCAGCCTGCCCCTCCCCAGGCTGCTGCAGGCCCTGGCCTGGCCTGGGACACTTCCAGGGATGAGGTGGGGACAGCTTGGCATCCCAGGGATGGGGACATCCCACTCTGGTGTTGTCACCCCTTGTCCCCAGGGTGCCAGGTCCAGGGGGGTCACAATGCCCTGACCACCCCCCTCCACCTCCTGGCTACTCAGAGAGAGGGGAAATGACTCAATTATTGCCCAAAATGTCTTCTCAGGAGAAAATACCCTTGAATCAACAGGAGGGCAGCAGCTCAGGAATGGATCTGGCAGCTGGAGCCAGGCAGGCTCAAATGAGGAGCAAGGCCTTTTTCCCTTTACTTTTTTTTGCTTGAAATATGGACAACTGGCAAGGTCTGGGGGGGCTCTCCATCTTCTCCAGGTCTCCAGCTGCAGGCTGGATGCCTTCAGGGAGCTGATGCTTTAGCCAAGAATGAGTTCTTGCCATTGCAAGGTCCCTTCTCCAGCTGTTTCTCCCTTTTCATCCTGCCTCTCTTCCCTTTGCTTCCCTCTAGCAGGGAACAAAGGTGTGGAAATCCCATTACCTTCCCTCCTTTTTGTGTTGTCATCCCATATCCCAACCACATCCAGAGGTTGCTGGGACATCTGCAGGGCCAGGAGCCAAGGACAGGAATTTTTCCCCCATTCTTCCAACCCTGCTCCCCAACACTTGGGAGGGAAATCCTCACTGCCACACCACCAGCACTCCCCTTTCTCTCAAACAACATCAGCTCAGAGATGCCCCAGCACCCAGGGAACACTAATGCCACTTTCCCAGTAATTCCAGGGGAAAAGGAAAATCCAGAAAAATTCATCTTATTTGTAATTTTTTTTTTTTTTTTTAAAGCAAAGTAAAATTCCCTTTTAAATCCCTTCAGGGCTGCTGGAGGGAACTAAGAAGCACAAGTTGTAAGAGCCTTGCTCTGGGTCACCCTCAGGAGAGGAGACCCGCGGACCACTCTGCCTTTGGATGCCTCGTCCCTGCTCCAGGGACTATTTTGGGTGTTTGAGCTCTGCAAAGAGCACGCTGCTTTTCTCTCCCTGCCCGCAAAAACCATCCCCCTGGAGAGGCAGAGCTGGGCTGAGGGGATTCTGCATCCCAGCTCCAGGGAGCGCTGCGCAGGATGAAATCCCGAATTATTCCTTCACCTGGCACAAAACCTCGGCGCCGCCAGTATCAACCGGCCGGGCCGATTAGCGGCAGCCACCAGCCAATAAATAAATTGGAACCATCTCCAGAGCTGATTAGCTTGCTAATTAAGCTCAGTTACGGGGAAATCTGCAGTCAATCAGCCCGGCCATTACCAGTTGGAGCGGCTGAGCGGGAGATGGGGATGCTGCAGCTCTGCTGGGAGGAGGAGGAGGAAGAGGAGGGGAGCTGGGGGTGGGGAGGAACCCGCTTTCCCCAGCAGCGTGGAGAGGCTCATCCATGGGAGGATACCCGAGAGCCCCAGCAGCTTCCCAGAACTGCAGGGTGCCTCCAAGGAAAAGGCTAAAAACAGCGCTGAGAGGGTGGAGTTTATTTTTTTGGCTGGGACAGGCTGCTCCCTTCTTTTCCCCACGGCAATTTGCAGTTCTGCCCCTTCCCTGTGGCTGCACCTGGGGACTCTCACCGGGGTGCTGGGGACATCTGCACCCCACAGCAGCCAAGGGCTCCCCAACACCCAAGGGAGATCCAACATCCTCTCTCTGGCCCCAAGCACAGGTGGGAATTCCAAGCCAGTGCAGGATGCGCTGTTTTGGCACTTGGGAACCCCTTTCCTCCCTCCTGCTGCCAGTGGGCATCTCTCCTTTTTTTTTTTTTTTTCTCCTTTTCTCTCCTTCTCATCCTTCCTCTGGCAGCTGGAGGCTGCTTCAGCTCCCAGCCCTGGCTTCATTAGATCGACATTCCTGGCCTTGGATTCCCACTAATCCTCCCAAATGGTGCCAATCGTTCGCTCCTGCCCCACAACGCCAAGAAATGACCACATTTTTTCACTGCCAGAGGTGATCAGGAGATTCTCATCACCCTCGGTGGCAGCAGCCATTCCTGAAAGGCTGGAGCGAGCTCCGGGGTTTTTTGTGCATCCCTGGAAGCCCAAGGTCAATCCCTGCTCCATCACCTCTCCTCTGCCACCACTCCAGCATCCTCCTCATCCTCTCTCTGGGAGCCCAGGGAGTCTCCAAACAGATTTGGGAGCCGGGACGTGGCAGGACGCAAATAAATAAGTGCTAATTGCTGGCGCTGGGTCCTGAGCGCATTTATTGGGCAATTAAAGGCTTTAGTGGGCATTAGGAGGGATCAATGGCTGCCCGGTGGGATTCCAGAGCTTTCACCAAGTTTCCCTCCTGGTCACCCCCGCAGGCTGCGCTCTCCCTTTCGGGCTGGATTTGATGGCCTGAAAGGTCTTTCCCAAAGAACCCTTTGGTTCTCCCACGCCACGTTCTGGGCGGGAATTGCGAGGTTTCATCATGGAAAAAGCGCAATTCCCGCGAGTGCCGCCTGCCTGAGCTCCATCCCGGACACAGAGGGAACAGGGAACAGGGATGGGCTCAGAAGAGCTCGCTGGGGGACGCGCCCAAATTCTCTTCTCCCAGCCAGGGTAACACCAAGTTCCAGAGGGAGGTGTCCCTGCTCATGCAGGAGGTGGGATAAAGGGGAAATTCCAGGTCCCAAACCATCCTATGGCCTTGATGTGGGATGCTGTGGGTGCTCAGAGCTTCCCAGGGATTCTGGGGATCGGCCAAACTCGTGGAAGAGAAATCCACTGAGGATTACTAAAAAACTGAAAAAAAGGTGCCTTGGAAGTCTCTGAATTTTCAAGTTCCAGGCTGGGGAAATCCACAGCAAAACCCTCATGAAATCAGATTTCAGACACCTCCAGCTCTGGCCACAGGTGGAGAAATAAAGACCTGGCTCTTTAAGGCTACTCCTACCTGACCTCCATGAGGCATAAAACTTTTTCTTTTGTTTAAAAAGCAGTTGGATCTGGGTCTTTTTTGGGAAACAAAGCTGTTTGTCAGGAAGAGTCAGCCCCATCCCACCACCTCTGAGCTTCCTGTCCTCCCACTGCTCCCTTCACACCAGTGTGGATTTGTGTTAAAACAACAAATAAACCCAGCAGAACTGCCCAGGGAATGTCCTGGATGAAGGCTAAAAGCAGGTGGTTCCTATGGAGTGAGAATTTCTGAGCTCTGGAGAAGCTTCCTTGAGCTGGTGCTCCCAGCATCCATCAGAGTGAATCCTTTGGAGGCAAGGGTGGAAATGCACAGCAAGGCCCTTCTGGCACAGCAACAGTTCGGGCTTTTAAAGAATTACTTTTTCTCTTAAAAAAAAAAAAAAAAAAGGGAAAAAAGGGGATGTTTCCCCACTCCCATTACGGGAATCAAGAGTTTTCCTTCAAAACCTCCTCCTGACCCCCGTTGCTTTGCCGTAGGATATTTTCTTTTTTCCCAAGGCATCAGTGGATGCCACCAGCTGGGAGCGTTTCAGGGGTGCACAGGGGTGGGCTCGGGGTAAGGTGAGGAACGTGGGCATGAAAGGCATCCTCACATCTGCTCCACCATCCCTGAGCACCAGGATCTTCCAGGAGAAGCCAGATCTTAGGAGGGCTGTTAGGGAGAGAGAGCAGCCAGCCGTGCCCATCACGAAATCAAAACCCACATCCCTTCAGGAGAGCAAAGGAGGGGAGGGACGGATGGTTCCTAAAAAAAGGAGCACAACTACAGCTTTACACCCCGGGGGAATCCAACCAGACTTCTCCCACGCTGGAAGTTCACATTTCAAATCCAGAAGGGGAGAACACAAAGCACTCATCTCCTGCCTCGGTGCTGCTGGGGTTGAACGGGGTGGGGAAACCTTTCAGGAACAAAGGGGTGCAGCTGCTGCCTGACAAACCCCCCCAAAAAAGGGGGGGAAAAACAACATCCACGAGCAGCCCCCACGGCGCTGCTGGAGCCTCCCTGGAGCTCTTGGGAATGAGCAGCAGGAAAAGCAGCAGCAAAGTTCCCCCAAATCCCCGAGTGGCAGGAGAGGTGGGACACGGGGTGGGCAGTGAGGAATGAACAGAGCAGGCTGAGAAGGTAAATCCCAAACCCCCAAATCCCAGGCTGCAGCAGCCCCACTCAGATACAAATCCACCTCTCCAACCCTGGCCAGGTTTTCTCTGGAGCAGGATCTGCCCTGTGGAGCATCTTGGTCTTGGTGTCTTTGAGGTCATCAGGACTGCATCAGGTGTGAGGTCAGGAATAGGGACAATCCCAATCTGCTGCTTCTTCCTCCATTCAAGGGAAATTCCCCACCTTTCCCCCCTTTCCTCATCTCTGAGCATCCCTAATTTCTCTGTGGAGTGTGAGGTGGGAAAAGCACAGATGGCCAAACCCACCATTGGTGTTTCCATGGTGCTCCTCATAGACCTTAGATCTCCTTTCATTCTTCACACATTATTTAAATCATCTTTAAATCATAATTCCCCCTCTTTCAATGCAAATTTATGGAATTTTACCTGCTGTTCTCCAAGCTCCCCCACCATGACTTAATTTCTTCCTGCAAGGACCCTTCCAGTGAGTTCCCAGTCTGCCCTGGTGAAAACCCATCACCTCCTGCTTCCCTCTCCATCACCTTCTGTTTGTCTTCTCCTTGAGCCTGCTCAGATTCCTGATTTCTCCTCAGCTTGTGCTGGGGACAAGACCTCTAAAACTGTAAATAAATGCCAGCCAGCTGTCCCTGCTCAGGGCTTGGGGCTGGCTGGCTCAGAGAAGCCAAATGGAGAGCAATGAGTTCCCTCCAAAGAAGGGATTAGGCCATGCCACATCCTGGCCTTAAAGATGTTTTATTATTCTTACTTTAAATGATCATTTGGACCAATTTAGCAGATACAGATGTAACCGTTACCGGCCTAATTCCTTGGATCCCCTCCAGAGAGTCTTAAAGCCAAGGTGCAACATTTACTGCTCCCTTCCTCGGGGAGAAGAACTGTTTTTAATGAAAGCTCCCATATTTTTGGCTGGGAGACCTGTCACTCACTCCACAGGCACTTCCAGAACTCTTAGATATACACCCATTACGGCCCAGCTGACTTATTGCTTTTTAATTTATCAATTTGCACCATTACTGGCTCTTCTGACATCCCAGGTCCTGGACAATCCTTCATCTTTATTGCTGGCAAGGAGTGACAGGAGAAGGGAGCTTCATGAAAGCACCAAGACTCAGGCAAAGAACAAGCTGAGACCAACAGGTTTTCTTGTCTTTATTAGAAAGAGACCTATACAATATAGCAGCCTCTCTCTGCAGTACTTTACAGCTTTTTTTGTTCCTTTTTTTTTTTAATTTTAATTTTTATTTTTCATTATTCAGAATACTGTACAGCTGACACAAAAAATCTCGATGTGTAGAGAGAGAGAGGAAAGGGGAACATAATACAAACTGGCATACTTAATCAAACCCAAATCATAGGAAACAACAAGCAAAGTGAAATGTTTGTCAATCGGTTTAATTACAGTACAAACAATATAAATAAAGCATCATCGAGTCATTGTAAAACAAACTTGCTGGATGAGGTAATATAAAAACAACAACAAAAGACCTTTTTTTTGCTTTTTCTTTTTTTAGAATTTTCACACTGTCTTGTCATCATTTATACATTATTATTTACAGTAACAGAAAACAAAAACAAACCAAAACCAAACCCCAACAACCCAAAACTTGCTATAAAGCCTGCCATGTGCTGGGTATCTCCTGCCTCTACCCCGAGCAGGTGTTCCCTACTCACCTGGGCTCCCTCCCTACTCAACTGGAAAGACAAACACCACAAAGCAGAAAGACCTGAAAGATCTGGGGGCTGAACACAAAACCCAACCTTTGCAGGACTGGATCTGCCACAGGTTGGAGCTGCTCAGGTGTGGGCCGAGCATTTTTGGGATATGCTCAATCCTGCTGGAGCCCAGGGGTTTGGAGGCAGCAGGAGCTGCAGGTCTGAGCTCTTGGCCATTCCAAACCGAGTCAAACACATCCCAAAACGAGTCCCTGGTGTTTTAGGGGATGCTCCTCCCCAAATGCCCCTCAGGCTGTGCACCCACATGCAGTCTACAAGTGAAAGGTGCTCTTGACAGTGACACAGTAAAAGGGAGCTGGGACAAACCCTGCCAACTTGGGATCTGCATGGAGCTGTGTGCTTCCAGAGGATGGGAACATCCTTTCCTCAGCAGATTCAGTGCAGAATCCAGCTGAGCCCCTGGTTACCTCAGGAAAAAACACTGGGGAGGGGGTGGTTTCCACAGCATTTCAAAGGAATTGAAGGAGCAGGAAATGAAAGATCCTCCCATCATTTCTGCACACCCAGCCATGGCTCTCTCCACAGCTCAGGTTCCACACTCAGGTTCAGCCAGGAAGATGAGTCTCAAGCACATTTATAATAAAAAGAATGGCAAGACTCTGTCCTTTCTACCTTCAGAATCTCCTTCCCTGGAGCTTCCTACCCCCAAGGCTGGTGAGCTGGGATTTCTCCCCTCCAGTCCTGGAGGCCAAGCTCAAAGGTTTTCTCAAGCTGGACGTTGCTGCCTGAAGGAGCTGGATTTTTGGGAAACCTCAGAGGCTGCAGCAAGTGTGGACCTCATCTCCCTGCACCTCTCCACCCCTCAAGCCGGTGTCCCTCCTCCTGCCTCCTTGGAAGTGGCTGGTCTGACTCCAGCTGGGAAACCTGCCCCTTTGGAAACATCCAAGCAAAGCTCCTGATGGTGATTTAGGGCAGTTTGGGGAGCAGGCATCAGCACATGGGCACAGCAAGTGCAAAGTGACCTCCAGGTGACACCTGAGGGCTCAGGTGCACTTGATCCACTGGTTCAACTCAGCTCAGATGCCAAAAACCCCACATTGAGCACCAAACCCTTCCTTGGTCCTGCAGGAGTTTGGGATTTGCCTTCAGCAGAGGGGATGTGATCGAGTTGTCTCTGTGAGAGGTTTTCCTCCTCGTACCCTGCAATTCCTGAGGACCAGGGAAGTGTTTTTGGCTACTTCAGCTCCCAGGAACAGCAGAACCCACATGGATAGTTCTGGAAAGCAGGGAAGAGCTGAGGGTGCATTCACTGCCAGCAAGCAACGTGGCCACCATCCCCAAAGCATGCCCTGAAGTGTCCCCCACCCACCCCCCTTCACATTTTGTACAGAACACACAGATGTAAAAACAAGGAGCTCTGAAGCACTGCTAAACAGCCAGCCCTTAGCACTGGAAGCTAAAATAAAACACATCCAGAAAATCTGAGGGAAAGCTGAGGCTGTGCCTGCCAACAGAACTGACTGCTGCCACAGGGGTTTGGGATTTGGGCAGGCATGGGGACATGAAGGGGTTAAAACTGCTGAAATGCACAAAGACATCTTTATTTTATCCATCCACAAGTGAAATTCTCCCCCATGAACATGGGAGTTAATGATGGGAGTTCATTCACCCACGCATCTTGCTGTCACCCTGAAACAAAACATGGGGCCAGAAACATGCTTGGTGGTTTGGGGCTGAAGATGGCCCTAAAAAAATCCCAAACCAACCTTTTACTTCTCTGAAATCATGCAATTCCCCTCTCAAAACATGAACTATTCACAGCTCCTGACAATCCTGGCCAAAACCCCTCAAGCCTCCCTTTAAAGTGTGGGACAGACTCAGGCAACTCAAGGTAAACTGTCCCAATATTTACTTTAAAAACTGGCCCATGCTAAACAACAAAGCAAAACCTACAAATACCCTAAACCAACAAATTCACCCATCTACAGCTTTGGATGTTTTGCTCTATGACCTCTATTATTTTTTTCAAACAGGAGATTATTTTCCAATAAAGCCATTCAAGCCTGCCTTCTTTTTTTTTTTTTGGCAGCTTAGAACTCAAAACCCACTGCAGAACCTCTTCATTTGGGGTAGTTCAGTGTTTCTTTTCTACCTTGAAAAGAGCTTTACTCTGGAGCATTTTTTTTTCCTGTTGTGCAGCGAACACAAGAACATCCAAAAGCGAGTTTTCTATGCAGTAAATTTTACCCACAGATCAAGAATGGAAGGTGTGGAACTAAGGATCAGGCAGAGATCCCACCTAAGGATGGGTGTAGCAGCCTCTGGAGGGAGGAGGAAGATGCCTGACAATGAGATGAGGATGGGGAAGTTCTCTCCTGTCCAGCCAAGCTGCCCCAAAGTTTGGTCCCCAAGGCTCTCCTCCTTTCCCTCAGTCCCCTCGTTGACAACAACCACTCAACCAAACATGAAATGACCATTTCACCAACAACAAACCCCAAAACCATCCCTGTTAAGGTGCAAAGGCGGCTCCCCGAGACGTTTGGGAAGGGCCCCCTGGGGACCCCCTGTGAAATCTGTGCTTGTCTCCACTACCACTGCTTTACACTAGAAACTACAAATTACTTCATTTCTCCCAATCTCCATACAAATATAAAAGCTGAAGCTATTCCAACCCCATATAATCTAATTATTCTACATTACAGTGCCAGAGATCACTTCCAAGCGCGGATCTGCATTCCCACCTCGACTCCTCTCCCTACGTGACTCGGCCTCCTCTGGCCCAGGGAAATCTCCAAGTGCAGCTAAAGCTTTTTTTCTTTTTTTTTTTTTTTTTTTTTTTCACTAACACACATAATTTAAGGGAAGGGGACAAGACAGTGAATTAAACAATGCTGTGTTTACACTTGGTTATTTTACACTGTGCCCAAATGCTTCAAAATCCTCTCCACTTTCTAGGAGCTCACCAGGCTTTCTGAGCAGCACCAAGGTTCTCCAAGATTTTTCCCCCCTGCTCTTTTTATACCTCCAAAATTGGAAATCTGGTAATGGGAGCCCTTGGCCAAATCTCTGTATTCAGGGAAGGACCCTGAATTTCTCCAAGGCTGGGTCTTTTTTCTTCTTGAAGAGCAAGGAAAAGCAAACCCTCCCTGGCAATATCTCACTGAATTCCACAGCAATTAGCCAAAGAGAGGAGGAATATGGAAACAGCAATGGCTGACTCGCTCCTAGTGTTTTAGTCATGGATAAAGTGCAGAGGAAGGGGGATTTCAAGGTATCTGGGATGAGGGGAAGGGTTAAGTGTGGTGCAATGACAACCAGTGCTGCAGTCTCCATTTGCAGAGAGAACAGCTTTGGCTGCTGGGTTTCTGCTGGGATTTCTCACGGACTGGGTCACAGCTAGGGCTTGTTTTGTTCCCAACAGGTCAAAGGGTGTGAACAGCCTGGTAAGAGGGCTCCAAAAAAGCAACAAGAGTGGCTAAACACGAGACAAGGAATGGAAAGGGGTGGGAGAATGGAGTGAAAGCAACAGAACCACGATTCCTGCAGGGTCTCCAAGTGCCAGGGGACATTGCCTGATTCTGCACCTGGAAGGCTCCAAGAGCATCCTCTGCAAAGGGCAACTCAGCCCCTGAAGAGCCTGTGGAGTTCTCAAAGCCAAGCCCCACCAGGACCCAGCCAAGGAGAGCTTCCTCCATCCCTGCCTTGGTGAGAGGGGCTTTCCCCCTGTCCTCCACCCTGCAAGGAGTGGCTTGGTGACAACGGCCCTGGGTGACCTCACCTGGTGGGTCCCTTCCAACTCGGGATAATTTGGGATCTCCTGGCTTTCCCAGGGAGCTCTGCCACCTGCAGGACTGGGAATCCCCCCCACAGACCACTGTTCAACACAGATATGCCAACACTTATGGGAAACCACATTTAGGGTAAAAGCAACTGTGCTACCACTTAATTAAAGCATTACCTGGCTTGCCTGGATGCATAATTGTTCCTGTAATACACTGGAATTTCCTCTCCCAAAAATATTCTGTGCTTTTTCAAGGGATGCTCCCAGAAGATTTTTAGGAAAGGACCACTTAATTTGTCTACCTGAAATCTGCCTGGTTGCCCTTGTTTCTCAAACATCACCCTCAGCCTTATCAGAGGAATGTAGAGCATCAAACAATGTACAGAAAATAATCTTAATTAGGAAAAAAAAAACCCAGCTGTGACCCAGAACGTGCACTGAGAACTCTGCCCACCGTGGGTTTGAAACACTGGACTTGGTTTTTGGGATGCAAATGCCCTGGATGCTCCTGGGGGGAACAGCAGGCAGCTCTAGCACCTCTGGGATTGCCATTCCCGAATCCCTGCTGTGGCAAAGCTCCCCAGCACCAGCACACAGAGGGTTTCACAGCATCCCCTTCAGCTGCACATCAGCTGGGCTGTCCCCTCCCTGAGGGACCACCTGTAAGTACTAAACATCAGGAATGGTGGAGAAATGGCAGTTCAAACAGACACCTTTTCTGAATTTAAAAAAAAAAAAAAAAAAAAAAAAAAAAAATTCTAATATTTGGAAGTATCTCAGTGGGAAGGGAATCAGCTGTGTCTGGTGCAGTCAGCCTAGGCTGGCTGGATTAAGATTCCCTCCCTCCAGATACTCCAAGGTCTAGAAAACAACAAAGTACAAAAAGGACAACACCACCAAAGAGGAGAAGCCAGTCGTGTGCTTCCAGCTTGAGGCTCATTTTTCAGCCACAATTTTATCTCAAATCCATAATTTTTCCTATTTATTTTTGTTTTCCTTAAGATAACCACATCACATTTTTTCCTCGACCTTTTTGTCCACATTCAGTTTATTTATCAGCTGCTCCTCCCATCTGTGTGCTGAATGAAACCCAGAGCCCCAAGGAGGAGCACGACCAAGGCTTGGGAAATACACAGGAGCAGGTAGATTTGCAAATTTCTGTGCTGTGTGCACCTCACTGCCTTTACATAATTGCTCCTTTGCCATCAAATTCAGTTGAGTTTTCAACTTTATCCATGATAAACCCCGCCCCCATCCCCACACTGCCATATTAAAAAAAAAAAATTAAAAAAAAATCACTTTTCTGCCTGCCAAAACCTCTGCTTCTCCATGCCAGAATCCTGCTAGATGGGATGTGCCTGGTAAGACCAAAAATAATCCAAGCACATATTAAAAGTTGGAATTGAAATGAAGTGTCCAGGCCACTTGCACAAGCCATTTTTCTTGGCAGAGCACAGCCGTGCCCTGCCCGCTGTGGTGAAGGCTATCAATTCTGAACTTAATCAAATCTGATCTTCCCCCAGCCAGAATGGGCCTTTTTGTCTTGGCTTGTGAAAGCTTCCTGACTTCTGGAGTAAAATATATTTACAGCCTCTTTTTTCCCTTCTAAAAGGTCTCACATGGTTTTTTTTCTTCCCTGTGCCAAACGTGCCGTGATCTCCTGATATGTTGTTCCTCACAAGGCTTTGGAAAGAAGAGTTCACTGCTGGGAATATTATCAATGTACAATAATGATCTGTAACCACAGATCCTAACTAGTTGCACATTATTTAGTTCACATCCATTACAGTTTATAAATTAACAAGAGATGTCATTTTTTTCTGTACAAACAAAAAAAAAATCAATGTATATTTACGGTCTTTTTTTTATTCAAATAGATTTTAAATACATAGAATCTAGAGACACAATACAAAAATCTGTATAAGTTAGGCAATGCATCACAGGAGTGACCAAAAACTCAACACGATTTACCTTGGCAAAATGACAGAACCTATTTCTGCTGGCTGAAAATATAACAAAAAAAAAAAAAAAAAAAAAAAAAAAATTATTAGCCTTTAATGCGTTTATTAATTTCACCAAACGTACTTGAAATGTTGTTTTCCGTAGCGGTATTCATTATTCCTTTTTGTGTTTCAGGCTTACTCTTATTTATTTTTTCCATTTTGTTTTTACACCAAGGAGACTGCAGTCAAATAACACTCAGCAACTCATTTCCTCTCTTTGGACTGAAAAATTAAACAGATACTAAATTATGACAGTGAATTTAGAAAGGAGGGCTCCAAGGGCTCGAAAGAACATGTCTGAGATAATATGATGCTTCTAAGAATATTGCAATCACATCCAAGCAATCACCGAAGCGTGCCATGTAACTACCTCCTCAGCTAATATGCTTTTTTCTCCGTGATGACTAATCATGTTCTATTAAACAGCAGTAATGCTGGAAGAACTCAACTATACAAGTGTAATGAAGCCAGTATTCTCCCCGGACAGATTAGCTACAACTGATTTGACACATACCATCATAGGAGCTTCAAACCTGACAAACTCTGTGCTTGCTTCTGATTTATGCCGTCAAGCTCTTCAGGAGAAGAGAATGGAAATCCAGGCGTCGCCGCGTTCGGTAGAGGTGAAATGTTCTGATGTGCTTCACTGTCAGCCAGGGAAAGTCACCGTCTCTCCCTCCCTCTGCCCCGGCTCGCCTCTCCCCGCGTCCCTCGGCGCCGCCCGCGCCCTCCCGGCCGGCGGCCGCCATCAAACCGCGGGGCCCCGCTGCTCCCCGGCCCCTCCGCTCCCCGCCTCCGCCCGGGCCCGGGCGCGCCGGGGGACAAGGAGAAGGACGGTCACCAGACTCACGGAGCGGGGCTGCGACGGGCGCGGAGCGACGGGAGGCACGGGCGCCGCTCGGCCGGGCCGGCGCGCCAGCTCGCTCCCCTCAGATGATGGTGGGCATCCTCCCGCCGCCGTTGCTGCGGTTGTTGTTCTTCCTGGACAGGTTGGGGGTGGCCATGAGGGCGAAGCGCTCGTCGGGGCAGCCGTACTGCAGCAGCACGTCGATGCACTCCTGGCTGGAGGCCTGGCGCGCGTAGGCCAGCGCCGTGTTCCCGTGCGCGTCGCGCGCCATCACGTCCACGCCGTACTGCGGGGACAGGAGAGCTGCTGGGGCTGCGGGGCTCGGTTCTGGGACTGGGCTGAAGGGAATGAGGGGGGAGCAGGGGGAGAGCGGCCTGACAACACGAGCATGGCAGCACTGAGCCACGTAGGGAAAAAACGTGTGGGACTAATCTGCCCCGGTGGTATTCCAAGCTAAGGAAATCTCTCCTTCACTTTGCAATGAGCAGCAGAGAGGCAGAAACATGCTTTTCTACCATGGTGCCATCCTTTGGAAGTGTGCAGTGAGGAAGGAAAACCCAGGCTCAGGACATGTGGAGCCCTCCAGGAGCAGGGACACAGCCCATCCCATCCCATCCCTGTATCCCATCCCTGTATCCCATCCCTGTATCCCATCCCTGTATCCCATCCCTGTATCCCATCCCATCCCTGTATCCCACCCCTGTATCCCACCCCTGTATCCCACCCCTGTATCCCATCCCATCCCATCCCATCCCATCCCATCCCATCCCATCCCATCCCATCCCATCCCATCCCATCCCATCCCTGTATCCCATCCCTTTATCCCATCCCTGTATCCCAGCCCTGTATCCCATCCCTGTATCCCATCCCTGTATCCCATCCCTGTATCCCATCCCTGTATCCCACCCCTGTATCCCATCCCTGTATCCCACCCCTGTATCCCATCCCTGTATCCCACCCCTGTATCCCACCCCTGTATCCCATCCCTGTATCCCATCCCTGAATCCCATCCCTGTATCCCATCCCTGTATCCCATCCCATCCCTGTATCCCACCCCTGTATCCCATCCCTGTATCCCACCCCTGTATCCCACCCCTGTATCCCTGTATCCCTGTATCCCTGTATCCCAGCCCAGCCCTGGCAGCAGCCCTTACCCAGATGAGCAGCTGCAGCAGCACCACGCTGCCCTTGCGGCAGGCCAGGTGCAGGGCCGTGCGCCCGTCCCCGTCCCCGCAGGTCTCGTTCACCTCGTCCCGCGTGCCGTGGGCCAGCAGCAGGATCACCGTCCGCAAGTCCTCCTCGGCCGTGGCCCTCAGCAGGTGCTGGCCCAGAGACAGCTCCAGGCACTGCAGCGGGGCGAGGAACAGCTTCTGCTCGTACTTGGCGCGGATCCAGAGCTCTTTTTCTTCCCTGGGGAAGGCAGAGAGGGGACAGGTCACTCTCACCTGGTGTGGCAGCCACCAGTGCTCAAACAACAAGGAGGTTATTTCCCATCTCAAAGTGATGCCAAGAAAGCCCTCACGGGAACAGTTCACCCCAACCTTAGGAACAGTTCGCCCAAACCTTGTATTTTTAGCAATATTTGTGTTGTTCACCTTTACTGTTCCTGAGCCAGTGCTTGAGATCCTCCTTGATGGATGCTGTGCCCACGGGGTTGTAGGATCACAACAGCCAGGAGATGTTAAAAAACCCTGAGCCAGCAAGAGGTCAGGGCAAGAGCCCTTGTTGTCACAAAGACCAGAGACACCACAAGCAGCCAGGTTCCACTTTAAGGCTGGAAAACACACTGCAGAAAAATGCACCCAATTTCTGTATCCCAGACCAGAAGTTACCAAATGGGAGCTTTGTCCCCCTCCAAGTTGAGTAATGTTCCCAAAGGCGTAAGGATGATTCCTCTTGTTTTCCCAAAATTCAAACCAGTGCTTTGAAGCACCTTTTCCTCCTGCTATATCAAAGGACCATCAGAAGCTTTCTGGTGCTATCCAGTTACAGCAGAACAAGGACTACAAACAAGGCCCTCCACTCACCATTTCAAAAATTACCATACAATTACATGATCTGAGAGCACCAGCCCCAGACAAAGCCCCATTTAGAGGTCCCTCAGGTAATCTGCCCAGCCTGTGAAAACCACAAACATCACCTGAGCCAGGCAACTGGGTCCTGGTGACAGATTCTCTCCTCTGCAGTACAAAAGGCCAAGCTCTGTTTACGCCTTTCAGCCGTGTTTACACTGCTCCCAGTAATCTAGTGTCAGGTTAGCCCTAATCTGTTTTTAAATACTTATGTAAACATCTCCTTCCACCAGCAAATCTGGATTAGTTTTGCATCATTTCCTGGGACATGTGGAGTGACCTTGCTGTGACCTGCCTGGATGCTTTCAGGCACAGCTTCCCAAAGCAGGCACAGCTTCCCTGCCCTGGCCACAGTTTACCCCACAAACAGGGCCAGGGCTTCTCTTCAGAGCAAAAGTGCAAACAGAAAATTAGCACAGAGAGTGCTTCTTTTACCTCAAACCTCTGAATGACTCCTGCAAGCTAAAAGACACACCCAAGAAACCCCTCCACAACCCATTTGGGCAGTTGCAAATTAACCTTTGATGGCAGGATCTGATAAATTGAGTATTGCTGCAGGTACTCCAGATGGAGAGGAGGAAGAAAAGGAGTTCTGTTATCAGAATCTTTAATTCATGGTTTTTCTAATTACATTTTTCAGGTAAAAAGCCGAACTAGAACCAGTGTCACAAAAGGGATAAAGTAACATACAATTACCTGCAACAAAATGGGCATTCTTGCAACAGTTCTGCTCCCAGTATCTATCTAGATTATCTTCAAGGACGTTAGCAAAGATCTCACATGATTTTTAAACACACACAGAGGTACTGAGAGTATAACCAACACATCCACTACATGTTTAAAACGTGCCAGACTGGAAAATGAGGTGATTCAACCTGTTCACCCACAGTAATGCGCACCAGGGCTCTGGGAATTTATTTTTCCTATGTCCACATATCCTAAAGGCAAAATATTCCTCAGATATATTAATAATAATAATAATATAAGAAATACTTTTTTTAGCTGAGTCAAGGATCTGCAAATGAATCCCCCTCTCCCCTGACCATCCTTGGAGTGAGAGAAACTTTTGGCTCCTATCAGAGCACTGGTTGCTGTGATCACTGTGGCTCAAGAAAAAGTCCCTTTCTATTTAGGAAAAAAAGCTGTTTGACACAAGTCCCTCACTTCCAATCACCACTCAGCCTACATTGTAACATGCTAAATAGAGAGAGTAACTGCTTAGTTCAGGCAGAGGCTCTCAAGGCTTGAGGCTGCTGGTTCACAAATCTCTCAGCACGAATTTCACACTTGCTGTGCGTCGTGTGGGCAGTCCTGATGCTCCTGGAAGGATGCAAGAAAGAGAGAGAGGGATGCCCTAGTCCTGCTCAGTTTTGTCCCACTGCCTCAAAAGGCTGGGGAAAGAAGAGGAAACTCTTGAAAAGCCAGTGTCACAGGAAGGGGAATGTGCTGCCACCTGCCTCAGTGCTGGGCACCAAATGACTTCACTCAGTAAGGTCCTGTTCCACCTCTGGAGTCATATCAAGGGTTGTGATGGAACTATAATAAAAATAAAGGTGTTTCAGGGGCCTCAGGCATTTGGGGCAGCACGTCACTGACACCAGCATGGGGGAGATTTAGATCTTTTTCAACAGTACAAACTGGGCACAAGAAAGACTTGGATTTCAGGGTAGAAAACAAAGCCTCATGAGAAGTAGGAGGAAAAGCACACTGGAGAGCCTCATGGAGAGCCACAACACACAGGGACTGGTTTCCAATGAGCACCTAGAAAGCCAATGTCCACAAAGATCCTCCCTCCATCTCTGGCACTAACCATTTAATTTGGATGGGAAGTCCTGGGGACTTTCCTGGGAGACAGCTGCAGCTCCGCCGCTCTCATTCATCTCAGAAACCCTGACAACAAAACGTAAATACTGCAATTGTTGCTCTGATGCCCCAATTTCACTTCTGGGATCCACAGCTTGTCTTGGTTGAGGTTTCATTTCCCCCAAGGAAGGCCAGTCCAAGAGCAGAGTTGTCAGCAGTAGATCACTTAACCTCATTGCAGTTCCCTGGAGGACCACTGCTCACATCCCCTGTTAGTTAATGAGCTAAAAAATGAATTATTGGAGCGGTCAGCAATAAGCAGGAAGAGGAGGCACAGTGTTTCATTTCAGCCAGCACTGACATACCTTTAAATAAATCAACTGAGTAAGAGTATGAGGAAGTGTGAGGGAGAGCAACTCATCAGGAGAAAGACACTGAACCAGTCCCTAAAATAAAGGCTAGTAAATATTTCCCTCTTTTCCTCCCTTAATTGCAATCCTGGCAATTCTAAATGACCATCTCCATACCAGACACTTCCAGCTGTAGTTGTCAAAGCCAAACCAAGACTCTTTCAGTGAACTTTCAACAGTAGAGTCCTTGTCTCAGGACCAAATCAAAGCTGATGTGCTTTAGAAGCAACATCTTCACGTGCTCTGATGGTCCCAGTGACACCAAACTCTGGAGAAGGTGTGAGCTGCCTCTTCCTCATATGCAGCAAAACGAATAGATTTTAAGCTCCTAGATAAACTCAGAGAAATGAACAACAGAGCTCTAAGGTCGGATGTTCTCTGAGTCTTTTCTCTCTACATCTCTGTGTTCAAACCCTGATCTGTACCTGCTGGTACAGACTCCAAACCACACAAGGGGCAAATATGGCAGAGGATCATTACAAAACACTACAGAACCAGGAGTGAGTCACTAATCTTGTCCAGCAAGTGCCACCAAGCTCTCTGCTCCTGTAGGAGTCTCCATCACTTGTGAACCCCAAGAACACAGAGAGATGTGAATAACGAAATCCCTGCAGCAGCAGCAACACTGTATACAGGTAAAAGGTTATTAGAAACAGATGAAAATTTCAGTTCTCCGTTTATTTTGATCTAATTAGGTGCTTGCTTCTCAAGATAATGTCCAATTATTTAAATTACTCTGCCAGCCACATCACATCATTATTATGTGGAAACATAAATACTGGGCACTGGAAGGGAGGAGGGTAAGCAGGGAGCATCATAGAAGAGAAAAAGCAGATTTGCTTCGAGCACAGCCTCGCTCCAGGAGCCTCACTGTGTTCCCCAGCCGTGGGTTTGCATTGGAGATGCTCCTTGAGGAGCCCACATCCTACACAGCTCAGCCTCATCATGTGGTGCATTGGGTTTTCCACCCTACAAGTCCCATCCAGTTGGAGTCCACTCTCCATCCTGACTCCTCCTCACTCCCATTCACCTCTACCTTCACCTCCATTTGTCCATCACAGATACTTGGTGGAGTGACATCAGGAGGCACGAAGAGGATGAGCAGGGTGGGAAAAAAAGTCATGTTCATATAGTGACCCAGAACTGCCTGAGTAGGCAACAGCACGTGGCTGGAGAGTCTGGGAGGTTGCCATCAGAATGCCACAGCTCCGGAGCAAGAGCAGCCTTGCTCTTCCCAAAGCGTGACTGAAAGGATGACTAAAATGTCGTGTCGTTATCCAGAGTTACTCACCACTTGTTAAAAAGCTGGATCAAATTCTGAAGGTTGAATTATAAAGACAGTGGACAGCAGGTATTTACCATGGCACAGCACTGATTTCCCAGCACCAGATATAAAAGCAGGCTTCTTACAGGCACTTTGAAGTGAAGTTTTATCCTCCACACCTCTGACAACACTGAAAAGCTCCTGAATCTTTTTCATCCTTTCTTCTTTCTTGCTAAAGGAACTAATTCTGTAAGAGAGGAGGCCTCTCAGTGGTGTCTCTATGGTTGCTGTGCAGGTGCTGTGCCCGTGTGTTGCCATTTCTGGTTGCTCACTGAAGTACAACCCTTTAACGCCGTGGTAACCTGGCCAGCTCAGCAAGAGCTCTGCCAAATTTCCTCTCCTGTTGGCCAGCTGACAAGGTTAATGTGTCTCTTCCAAGAAAATGAAGTAAATCCAACCCAGTGCACCTCCCAAACTCCTGGAAGAGCCCCAGGATGTGTCATTAGCTTTGTGGTCCAGCACGCAAGGAGCACACATCACCTAATGAGCGGCGCCGGGCAGCTGGATGTGCTGGGGCTTCCCGATTAAACAGCCTCTCTGTGATGATCCCAATAAATGGCACTGCTTTGGACAGAGCTGGTGATGCAGTGTTGGGATGGGTAAAGGAAAACATCGGACGGGGGGGGTGGGATTGAAATGTTGGAGAAAGGTTCACGATGCTTTTAATTGCAGCAGCAAAAGGGGGGGAGAAGAGAGAGGGTGAGAAGAAAGGGGCTAGCAGCAAGGAATTTCCAAAGTGCCTTCCTGCCCCGAGCAAAGCAGGAACTGGGAGGAGAGGCATGGAAGAGGAGCTGGGAACAATATGCTGAGAAAACACAGGGGCTTCCTCTCTCTCTGCAGGAGAAGACCCCTGTGCTGCATTGCAAAGGCAGCGCTGAGCAGCTGAGCGGCTCCGCGCCCCGCATGCCTTCTCCGCCCGGCCGCGTTGCTAAGGGGGAAGGCACGAGCCCACCGGGAATAGCCAGGTCCCTGGCAAACAAGAGGGCTCCAGACAGCAAACAAAGACCGATGGGTATTTATTCCTTAATTACCGAGAGCTTTGAAGAAACGGGCCCACTGTAAATCCCGCCTGCCGAGGGAACGGACCGCGATTTATGTGCGCCGGGGCAAAGAGGAAATAAATATCTCCCTGGCTCCTGATCAATATTATGAGTGTTTTGCCAACCTACAGGGTGTTTTATGAGCTGTAAGGACAGAAAGGGATCATTAATAATTAAATAAAGTCAACCTATTAAGCTTATTACTTCTTACAGGTTAAACATCCCTGACGGACGAAGGGCAGCCCCATAGGAAAGCTGCGGATCAGCCAACCCGTGTCTTGCCTTGGACTCTGGTCCAAGGGAGCAGCAAGGTAACCCAGCCTGGAAATGATTGTTACTGTCTGATGGGGAACTTATCTGTGTTCAGTCCACTCTTCAAATTTTTGTCCAGGAGACAGGCAATTCAGTGCTGCAAAACCATGCCAAATTCAGGTTCCTTCTACTCTCAGTCCTTTTCAACCTAACCAAACCAAAAAGGCACAAATCCCTGGCAGTGTTCAAGGCCAGGCTGGCTCTGAGTAACGTGGTCCTAGTGGAAGGAGGTCCCTTCCAACCTGCACCATTGCAGGAGGTTGGAATGAGATGATCTTTGAGGTTTCTTCCAACCTGCACCATTCCAGGATTCTATCAAATAAAAGGCGGTTTCCCACCACCAGCAGCACCTCGCACTGTCAGGGACTCGTTTCCTGAAGCCCCCAGCTCTGGATCTTCTCCACCATTAACTCTCCTATTCCATTTTTCAGTTTTCCTTTCATAGCTGTCTGTTTCAGGGGGAAAAAAAGCCCTGCTGTGTGTGAGGGACAGAGATCACTCACTTGTGCAGAGCTCAACGTGCTTCTCAAATTAATCACGTCTTGCCTGACACTTACCAGTATGATCATTATTTGGATTCGGTGGAGCTCCTCCACCCTCTTCCCTCTCTCCTGACAGCATTCCCCTACACAGGGCTCCAAAACAGCTGCTATTTCTGCACTTGCAGGGTACCCCTCCATGGAGTAAGCTGCACCACTCCTTGAAGTGTTGATACACCCGCAGGATTTATCGCTGCCCAACATTAACGACCAGCCTGGCCGAGACATCAAGGTTTACTGACTTCAGGCTTTTCAGATAAATACCCTTCAATTGTGGGCTCTGATTTATCACAGAAAATTGCAGCCAGCTTCTGTTTTCATTGCATGACACTCCATCTAATAATTTTTAAGGTTTACTCAATAAAATATATCACACCTGAGGTTTACTCTGTGTAAAGTTAAGCAAAAAAACTGTGTGACATACAACAGCAGGGGATACTGTGGGTACTAAGATAAGGCTTATTATGTGGAGAATAAAGATCCTAAGGGTGACAGCTCTAAGCCTTGCAAGTTGTTTAAGTATTTTCTCAATAAAAGTCCAGGTTTTTACTTTGTTCTGTACAATTGTGAAATGAAAACAGTCCCTATAGATTTAATAAAAAATCTTGAAGAAGCCGCAAGTTGTTCTTTTCCTCTAACTCAAAAAGCCCCAGAATTTTTTGAAACAGCATTGCCAGTGACATTTCAGAGGGAAAAACCCTAACAATAGTGAACCCTAAGGATTTGGAGCTCACCAGTTCCCTGAGGAGACCACAAAGACAACCAGAGGGCTGGAGCTCCTCTGCTGTGAGGAAAGGCTGAGAGGATTAAGAATGTTCAGCCTGGAAAAGAGAAGGCCCAGGGGAGACCTAACTGTGGCCTTCCAGTACCTGAAGGGAGCCAACAACAAAAATGGGGAGAGCCATTTACAATGGTCTGGAGTGACAGGACAAGGGGGAATGGGTTTAAACTGACTGAGAATAGGTTTAGATTGGATATTGGGAAGAAATTTCTCCCTGTGAGGGTGGGCAGGCCCTGGCACAGTGTGCCCAGAGCAGCTGTGGCTGCCCCTGGATCCCTGGAATGCCCCAGGCCAGGTTGGACACTGGGGCTTAGAGCAGCCTGGGACAGTGGAAGGTGTCCCTGCCCATGGCAGGGGGTGGAAAGGGATGGGCTTTAAGGTCCCTTCCAACCCAATCCATTCTGTGAGTCTGTGATTTTAAACACACAGCTTGGTGAAAATAATTTAAAAAGCACCATGAAGAGAGGAGAAAGATGGATTTCTCCTAAGATTTGTAAGGAGAGACTTTACCAGAGTGCGGCTCCCTTACACCCACCCTCTGCTGACCAACAGGAAAGCTCCTGAGTTCAGGATCTGATTCCTTTTATATGCTGGCACATCAGTATCAAGGTAAACATCCATGCAAAATTTAACCCAAACCATGTCACTGTGCTGGCTACCCAAAAAAAAAAAAGGCTGATAAAAGAGTTATCACTGTGTGGTTCTAGACACATAAGTGAATTGTTTCCATTTCTTGGGTGGACAACCTCAGCCCTTAGGCACACCACAAATATTACCTTAAAAAAGCCAAAAGCTGCAACAGTTGCATGGAAATGCTAAAACCAAGGAGTATATTTGCTTCTTGCCTGTTTTCAGTAATAAATATATATATGCAGGGAATAGTAATTGGAAACATGTAGCTAATGCATTTCATTACTCGTGTGTAACCACACTTAACCTGATGTCTTAAGTGTATAAATCAAACTGTATTGTGCCAGTACCTAAACACAGACTGGAAATTTCAATTTGCCATTTGATATACAGTCACTCAGGTTAGAAGATTCCATTAATTTCCAATTTGTTAACACTAATTTTCTCCTATAGCAAGGCCGTGCTTAATGCAGCAGTGTTTCAAGTAGAGCTTGGGAAATCATTACTTATTTTTTTGAAAAGGGGGGTTAAAATAAAAAAAAAAAAAAAAAAAGAAAATTCCCTTCTCAAAGGTGGTGGATGGGGAGTGACACACAACTACTGCGAGGCATAAATCTCAATAATGTGTGCCAGGTGAGAGATGGAGCGAGGTGGCTGCGTGAGGTGCCCCCGTCCCTGAGCAATGTGGCGTGGAGCAGGGCTGTGCTCCCCCCATCACAGTGCATTAGGGATACCATAACAGTCGCTGATGTGAGCTGCTTTGGAACAGATCCCATGGCAAACACGCTGGGGAAGAGAAATGGAGCTGTTCCTCTGCTCTTCCTGCTGGGAAGTGGAGGAGCAGCACAACTGGCAGGGCCTTACAAATAATAAGACAGGGGAAAAACGCCTCGGAGGGGCTGAAAAGATCTCAAATGAGAGTTTGCTTGAGGCTTCCATCATAGAATCAGTAAGGGGGGAAAAAAACTCTAGGATCATCAAGTCCAACTGATACAAAATGGAGAAAACACATTGTGGGCTCCAGGAGAACCCAATCTTTACCTGAGTATCAAAAACTGGAAGAGGACAGTCTGAACCTGATCTTTACCCAAGGATCAAAAACTGGAAGAGCACAGTCTGAACCTAATCTTTGCCTGAGGACAAAAAACTGGAAGAGGATGGTATGAAACCAATCTCTACCCAAGGACCAAAACCTGGAAGAGGATGGTCTGAACCAGATCTCTACCCAAGAACCAAAAACTGGAAGAGGACAGTCTGAACCCCATCTTTACCTGAGGATCAAACCCTGGAAGAGGATGGTCTGAACCAGATCTTTACTCAAGGATCAAAAACTGGAAGAGAATGGTCTGATTGCAACGCCTCAGAAAAATCTTCAGAAGTGTTTCTCGATCCTTTGTTAACAGTAACTCCTACAGTTTGGTTTGCAAGGAAAAACAAAAGTCCTTTCACAGAGCTTTAATGGTATCTTAATTCCAGTAGAAGCAGTAAGATGATGCTCTTTGGAGTATTTGAGAAAAAAGAACATCCTCCAACCATTACAATGAATTTATGTAAGACATAAAAGAGAAAATACAAGTAATAAACGTATTTGAGCACAGACTCTGAAGAAAACCACATTTGGAGCAGCAAGCAAATAAAACCAACTGCTTGCTCTGCACAAGTCAGCAGTGGGAGGCAGGAGAGTTTGGAGGGGAGCATCCAAGGGCTGGGAAGCCAGCAGCATTTCTGGGATCCACGTTCTAAAGATGCTGCAGGGACCTCTCTACTGTCCAAATCTTCCATGTGACTTGGAGCTCTCCCTTCTGCTCCCCTCACCTTGTGATGTCTCCTCATTTCCATATCAAGTATCACAGATTCCTTAAGTTTGGAAAAGACCTCCTAGATCAAGTCCAACCTTCAACCAAACACCATTGTGCCCTAGGCACTTGTTTCTGTGTCCACTCATTCCTTGAACACTTCCAGGCACGGTGACTCCTCCTTCCAATGTTTAACCACTCTTTCAGTGAAGAAATTTCCCTAATATCCAACATGAACCATCTCACTGATGCCAAGGACTCTACAGAAATTGCTGATGTCATCAGACTCTTCCATCAGTCTCATTTACTACTGGCTACTTTTATTTAGGAAAAACAATGCTTTTTTGGCAAGTTAGAGATCCCAAAATATTCCCTCTGTTCAGCAAGTGATGGGACTTCCCTCCACCTCTGTTTTAGTGTGTTGCAGGTGTTTGATGCCCTTCTCAAATCATAAATCATAATTAGTTAAAAAAAAGACTTTTGGTAGACCTGCTCATGTTTCTGGGAAAGCGAAGTGAACGAAGCATTTCCTTAGAATAAAAAGGGATGAAAACTTGGGAATCCTCAGCAGTTAGCACCCGGAGAAATCCATGAGGTTCTCCAACTAAAAACTGAAATTTCAATGCTTTTTCTTTTGTTTGTTTGTGTATTTCCAACAAGGGGACATGCAGCTCTGGGGTTGCCCAAATGGGCCCCAAAAAGTGAGATTAGACATGGATGTGGCCTTCAGAAGACATGGAAGTACTCAGGTCCTGCTGAGGCTTTTCCAATGCACCCCTGCCTATTAATCACTTGCAAAGCTTTCAGGTTTTATGATTTACAAGCCATAAGGTGGATGATTGACAGTAGGAAACCCACAGAAAACCTGACAGCAAAGAAAATCTGCACTGGGGCACCTGCCAGAAGTGACAGCAAGTTCCACTTCCAGAGCAACTCAAGAGAGAGCTGGGCAGGGATTTAAAAGCTGAATTAAAGCCAGAATTGAGGAATTAAAGCCTCTTGCCCAAGTATTCTTGGTGCATAAGTGCTCTCTCTCTCTCTCTCCAAACTACTTCCCTGCAAATCCCTCTTTGGGCCACATTTGGAAATTATTAAAAAAAGATAAAATATCCCTAATCTGTTACCAATTAGAAGAAACATGTGAATATTATTTTCTAATTTGTGACTCAAAAGCGAACTCACTGAAATAATTACACTGGCTCCTGAATATTCCTATTGTGCTCCTGAAAAAAAAATAACAAAACCAAAACTGAACAGTGGGTATGTCCTCTACTGCCCGAGACACCCTGGGGCTGAATGTATCAATAAGAACCATCAAAGCCCTGGACGTGGACTGCCAAAAACCTGTAATTTCTGCTCCCTGGCAGCTGCAGCCCAAGGGCTGCCAAACAGATTTGTTCCCTCCTAATGGTCTTTGTGCAACTTGTGTTTGTGGTGAGTCAGGATGAGCCAAGGAGGCCCAAGCTGAGTGGCCAGCACTGGTGTCCAAGCTGTCCACTGCACAAGTGACCCCTTCCAGGAGCTCTGAGCCAGGATTTATGAGAGCAGCAACGGAGATTCTTTGTAAAACCCAGACACAGCACGACTTGAGTGAGTAACTCCTGAAAATTGGTAATTTCCTGGTGGTTAGCAGGAGAAGGCCCACCAATGGGGAAGCAGAGGCTGCTAATAAATTTATAGTGCGTTATATGCCAATTAGACCCCCTCAGCCCTTCAAGAGGCAGCACCACCAATCAGGTTATCATTCCACAAATGTACTCTTTAGGGCTGAGCTCATCACAAATCAATCCTGCATTTCAAGTGCAATTTTCATTAGCATTACCCGGGACTGCACTGGTGAAACAATGCAGGCAGGTTATTTTCCTTCTCCCCTCCGAGCACCCTTCCCTGATGTCTCGTGCACAGCTATTTGCTCCTCCCTGTGCACAGCCATGTCTCAACTTCAAATGGTAAATAATCATTTTGAATAGCACATTAATCCTGCGCCGCACCAGATTTATTACACGCGTCACGCGCGGGAGTTTCGCCGTCACTCGCAAGCCAGCCGTGAACCCCGTGCTTAAATTACATCCTTGTACCTGACCATGCACCATGCAAGGCTCTGTCAATACCAGGAGGCAGCAGCTCCCTCAGCCTCCCCACCTTATGACATCCACAAGTGTCAAGACACCCGATGCTACTTGTTTGGGAATTCAAAAAAAAGGAAAAATCCAGCAAAAAATACTCCATAAGGTTTAGCGTCTGCTTTAAACCTCTGGTCACAGCTTAAATCACAGCTTTTCCTCTGTGCAAGCAACACTGCATTTTGGATGCTCTTCTTTGCTCCACTTTTGCAGAACAAGGCCAGGAACAGCCTTTAGTTTTAGCTTTGTAACCTATGGTAGCACGGAGATGCCTCCTGCTCATGAGTACAGGGCAACCTGAGTCACCAGGAACGCGTTTTCCTTTTCTTTTTCTTCTCAAGCCTTGGAGAAGCACACTCAGAAACCTATCAGAATATCCTGAGTTGGAAGGGACCCACAAGGATCATCAAGTCCAACCCCTGGCCCTGCATGGACACCTCAATAATCCCACTCTGTGCATCCCTTGGCATGATATCCAAATGTTCCTTGAGCTCCTGCAGACTTGGGGCCATGACCAGCCCAACCTGACTCAGCCCTGGGTGGGGTTACAAATGTAACATCCCGGTTAGGTGGACTTAGAGAACAAGGGCCTCCTAATGCAGTAATTCCAAAAGCAACCTTCACTGCCCTGCTTCTCAGGCAGGTAAGGTCCCCTTGAGTTAAATTTTACTTCCTAACCTGCCTCTGCCCCACTCATTTTAAATTTTATGGAGTCCCTTCACAAAAAAACACAACATAGGAAGAGCAGTGCCTGATGCCTCAAGCCTTGGGCTGTCACCTGCATCTTATTTCTACTTAACCTCTTAAATAACATTGGAATTCACTTTGTCCCCTGATGGGCACTGTAATGAGAACCTCCTGTCAATCAGGGCTCCATTAGCCGGGACAGACTTTCACTTCCTGAAGCAATTTATTGGATTCCCAGGAGCGAATGGCCCTGCTCCTTCGGGGGCGGGTTTTTTGGGGGAGCTATTCAGCGGGAGCGGGTGTCCCTTCTGTCCCTGCTGAGCGGGGCATTGTTCCCCCTGTTGGCTCATGGAAACGGCTTCCTGAGCTGACCCACCTCTCCTTGTCCCAGCCAGGCCGAGTGTTTGCCAAAAACTTCTTTGGGCTGCTCAGTTCAGCGGCGCAACACAAAACCCACCAGCTGTTTCCAGCCACTGGGGCAGGGGGAGAAGCCAGTGCTGCTGTTAACCCCTTCCCAACAAAACCCCGGAGACCTGGAGCCCGTCATCCCCAGGGCAGGGGAGCGGGACTCCGAGGTAGCTCCCTCTTCCTTAAAAAGCAGGGCCTGCTCTCATTTAGCATGAAATTAAAGGCAATTTTGTTTTCCTCTTCCTCTCTCTTGGTTACAACTCAAATTGTAGCTCAAAGAAAAAAAATCTTACTAAGTGGCTAGAACCACTTTGGTTGGAACATTATCTTGAGAGGAGAATTTCCATTTCCCCGAGTGTGTGCAGTCCTTACGAGGTTCATTTGCAATGAGTCTATCTGTTTTGATGAGATAATAAAATGCATTTTATTTAAAAATATCTCTGTTTCCACCCCCCCAAAGGAATTTAAATGGTCAGTTAATCTTTCTGCTTCAGAAACAACCAACTGAATAAATAAAAGAGGGCTCAAGATTATATAAACTAAGATTTTTTCCAGTTCTAACACTGGTCTTGAAGACTAAAATACAGATGTACCTGGGCATTGGCTGTGTGCCTTTTTAGTATAAATCAGTTTAACTTTTAGCCTGGGAAAGGAAAAAAAAAAAATGGAAACAAGATGATAGTTATCTCCAGCCTTCTGTGATTCTCGAGTCAATAGTAAATGGGGGGACTCGTTAGTGCCATAGTGATCCAATCAGGATGAAATTATGCAGTCATGTAAGAAATAATATCTATTAGGCTAATTTAATCAACGAATACTTTACAGATGAATTAGAATGCAGAATCCAATTATTTCAAACATTTGGACTGTCAGCCGCTGTGTTTTTGAAGCGGTGGAAGGGGAGAAAAGGAAGGCTTTAGGATCCTTTCAAGACGGGGGTGGCTGGGCTGTGTTTGCAGCAGGAGAGCTGAAAACAGCAGGAAAACTGACAACCACGATCAGCACCTCCTGTGGCTCCTGGGGCACCTTCCCCTGGGATATTGGCATGGACAGCTCGATCTGCTCTCTGCACTGGCTCATATGACTGTCCCAAGTCTGGGCGGTTTCCCCTGGCCAGCCACCCTCTGAAAGGAGGGTTTGCACTCTCATCTCAAGGGGTCTTTTGTGACTGGGAAGGGAAGGTGTGCCCCTGGCTTGGTGCACTACTTCCCATGCTCCATGGATTACACCTGGCATCCATTCCCTTGGAAAACCAAGGTGCTGCTTTACACCACTATGCAAAGAGAACTGGGACAGACAGAACTCTACCATAAGGGGAAATCAGTTTAAAACACCACTTGACTCACAAAGGGGGGGACAGAACTGGGGCCGTGGGTACACAAACCATGATCCAGCCTGACTCAACATCTGCTCTGCTGCAGCTTTGTCAAACCACGGGAAGATCATGAAGCTTGCCAGAAAACCATCATTGCTCTACCAAGGAGACTTAGAGATGGGCTCCTGGCAATAGAATAAAGGCACATCTCACCCTCTCTGTGAAGAATCTTCTCCCCAATCCACTGGAACTGCTGTTTCATTAAAAAAAAAAAAAGAAAAAAATGCAGCCACCCTCTGCATTTGGAGTAACAGAATGGCTTGGGTTGGAAGGGACCTTCAAGACCATGTTATTCCAACCCCTCTGCCATGGGCAAGGACACCTTCCACACTATCCCAGGTTGCTCAGAGCCTCGTGGAAGATCTCACACACACATCCTCATCACACAGGGCCTGCCCATCCCATTTACCATCAGAACAGTTATTTCAAGACCTGAAGATGGCAAAGGTGCATGTTTTGCTCAAGTCTCCAGCATAAAAATGACATTTTCCCCTCTCTCTCATCATTAGTAGAAGTAATTTGTTTGTACAGAGATAAACAAGGCTACAAGAAAGCAATGGATACTTTAACCATGTGGAATATCTTTCACAAAGGGCTGAATGAGCTTCATAATGGAGCTTAAACAGAAAGAATCCATTTTACTCTCCGGGCTTCAGCATTTCTTTTGACTATTTGAGTGATATCATGAAGAACAGAGCAAACCTGGTGCCTGCTGCAGAGTGTGGATGCCCCATTGCTCTGTAAGGTCTGTGCTGTGATTCCCAACGTACCTGGGATCCAAACATTTTTCTGCCCTGTCATCTGGAGCGGTTAATGGACTCTCTTGCTTATTTAAACATTTAATGCTCTTCTGATGCCCAAATTATGCCTGTTTCCTGTGATGGATTAGCACAGAATACAGCAGTAACAATTTTCTGCAATCTGCAGAATATCAAATTTTGATTACTTCAGGAGGAAAAAGTAAAGTTATAAGCAAACTGATTGATAAGGAGCAGAGGAATACTTCATGTGGTGGCTCACTGGGAGCCTTGATGAATGCCTGGCAGGACTGTGATGAGTCCCCACAGAAGACATGCAATAACTCTGAGGAGATTTAAGGTATTTATTGCTCAAATAAAACAAAACCAAGTGACATGAGTAGGTGAAGTAGCACCGAGTGATTACAATCTGCTGATCAAGACCAAGTGCAATTCCAATTTTTTTGCAGAGCAAAAAACCCAACTAATTCTCCAGCTTGCCTACAGAACACTGATGGTTATTTTGGGAATTTTCTTCAATGAGAAATAGGGTTGTTCCAGAGTCAAGTCTTTATGGTGGATTATCTTCTAGTTAATACTGGCAGTTGTTCTGCTTTTGGGTGGCAAATTGTTTAGCAGTATCTTCTTAAGATAAAATGATAGTATATATATATATTTTTATCTATCTATCTATCTATCTATCTATCTATCTATCTATCTATCTATCTATCTATCTATCTATCCCATAAAGCTACAATACATATAAAATATATAAGGTTAGACTGGATGGTCTTGGAGGTCCTTCCCAACCTTAATGACTCTGTGACTTTCTCTCTCTCTACATGCACACATTCCCTGGCCCCACACCCTTCCAGCAGCAGCTTTTCCAGCTGTGAGACTGAGAGGAATTCCCAAAGGAGCATCCCTGACCTGGTGCAAGCACTGCCTTCTGCTCCACAGCAAGGTGTGGAGAGAGCTCCTCTGAAGGGATGAACTGCTCTCTCCTCAATTACAAATCTCTCTCGTTCAGGGCTTCCACAGCAATAACATGTCAACAATCTCCTTGTGATGGCAGAGGCAGATGTGACCCCTTCACTCTGAAACAGCTGCTGAGCTGTGTCTCTGTGAGAATCCCTAAAGCTCTCCCTGAGTGCAAAGAGTCTTTGCATTAAACGCATCTTCCCCAAAACAGTTCAGACTGAGGGAACCCTCTGAGAGACACAAGGAAGGAAAAAAGCCACCAGTGAAGAGCATGATGCATTTGAAGGGAGGGCTGCATCAGAAGCACCTTCTTCTTCAGAGGAGGAGCTCACTTGAGCCCACAGTGCTGTTTTGCTATTTAAAAAGGCACTTGCAGTTAAGCGGTGAAGAGAACTGCTCTTTTTTTATTTTCAGTTTACCATTTCTGGGTGGGGTTGATGGATGTTTTGGACAGAAGAGGCTGAAAGGAGGCTTTGTGAGCCAGGATGATTAAAACAGTTGTCTTGAGCTGAGTTTGTCTATTGTGAAAAGAAGTGGGGGAGACTCCAAGCAATCCATCAGCAATCCACCACCAGCAGACGCAGGCACTGATTAGACACGACAGCTTTGCAACAGGTTTGAAATCAAAGTGCAGTAAAACTAGCCTGGCTGGCTGTGTGTGGTTGGGAAAGCTGCCCAGGAGCTACAAGGATCCTGAAGATTTCCAGCTTTTCCAACTCCAAGAGTTGGAAACACCAGTGGCCTTGGTGGCACTTGGAGGATAAAGAAGATCCTGGCAGTAAAACAAAGGATGCTTAAAACTCTCAGTCTGAGAACATGATGGATTTGGAGGATCTGACACCTCTGATGTGGTATTTAGGACTTGGCAATGCTGGGTCAAGGGTTGCACTCGATGATCTTGGAGGGTTTTCCCAACTTTACCCATTCCATGAATACATGGTATTTTAGATGCAAAGCAAAACCCAAAGGCAGGGTGTGTATTCCCAGCTATCCCAAACAGACCATGCAAGAGCAAAGCACCTGCTGCCTTCCCTGCTTGGACCTTCTGGGGCCATCACATATCCCAGATCACCTGCCCTCTGCAGATAATGCTTAGGATGAGGCTCCTAAGCTGTATCAACCCATTTAGTTTACTGCAAAATGCTCTCCCACCCTGAAGGAAAAGGAATTAGTGATTATTCTGAGATCTAAACAATGTGACAGACTTAGCTGGATATTTTGCACAGCTTTTATAGTAAGGAAAAAAAAAGCTATTGCTGATGTGATCTGGCAATTAAAATATTTTCCATCTGACCAACACCAAGGGTCAGAAGGAGCTCTATAGAATTCCTGAGCATTTGTTTTTTAGTTACTGGATGAACCAGAATGGATGGAGAGCTGAGAACTGCTGGGTGAGACCCTAAATTGCATCTTGGTGGGAATCTGATCCCAGTCCCTGGGAGCTGAGTGCCAGCAGTCCCAGCAATCCTGATGTTTGCTTATGGTCTGTCTTTTGGGAATTCCTTCTGAAGGATACAACAACCTGGCAGCTACCTCCAATCCTGCCTGGATGCTTGGAAAAAAAGCTCCAGCTCCCTCAGAGATCAAGTGGGCAGCAGCCCCTTAACAGGAACTGGTCTATGAGCTACCACCACATGTCTAATTAATGACCCTGCCGGTCGCAGCTGGAAGAGCTGAGCTGGGGGTGATTAATTAAATTAGCTGGCAGAGGAAATTACAGTGGAAAAGCCAAAGTTTGATTGCTCCATAATTAACCACAGTGCAAATAATATCTGCATCTATAACTTCCAGCGATGAGATCAGAAGCCAATTGAATTTGGCACTGATTGAAGCTGTAAATATCCTGTGGTGAAAAATGATAGGTTTGTTCTGAAGGGAAAACTTACAGAAATGGACATCCAGCGGATGCAGGAGGGGAGCAGGGGACAGGGAGGAAAGAGCACTGGAATTAGATCTTGATCTCAGCTGATTTCTGCAGTTTTCTGCAGTGATAAGAGGACTCAATGTGAAACAGGAAGAAATATTTTAAAATCTGAATGCTCTGAAATTCCTTAGCAGAGCTTTGGTGAATCTGGAAAGCAAAGGCCACTGAGATCATTCCATCCCTTGCCTTGCTCCACACTCTGTGTTTCCTAGTGCTGGCAGTCACTGCTTTCCTGAAGAAATACCCAGTCCAAACACCTCCCTGCTCCTACATCCTCCATCCCATACTCCTGCTCTTAGGAGCAGTTTTTTGAACTACAAGAACACATTTTTCCCAGGAGATCACCTCCAAATGCCTGCAAACCCCTCCATCCCCCTCTAAATCATTATCATTTCATTAACCCCCTTAAGCATCTCCTGCTACTCACTGAAGACTTGAAATATTTCTTACCATTCTTCTCCAAAAATCTCTATTTTGGCAAGTTATGGTCACAATATGTACCCATCTCAGTCCTGCATCATGTTGGATTACTGTGAGTTCCAACCCTGTTCCACTGCTGGTGAGTTCTGGCTTAAAGAAAGCTCAGGTTTTTTAACTGTGGTTTGAAATGCAACCCCCCAAATCCCCAAAGGAGCCAAGATTTATTTCCACTCTTTTCAAACTGCTACCCAATGTACTCTTTTCACAAAAAACTGCATGATCCAGAAAAGATTTAGGTTTTATTTTTTTGAAGCAGTAAAACTAATTTTCCTGAGAGTTGAGTAAAGTGTACTATATACACAGTATTTCCTATTTTGTGTGTTTTATACTTATTTTTACGCACTATCTTGGATTTATCAAGGATATTATATATATGCTTGATAAATTCTTGAGAAATGAGCTTGATAAAATATATACTTGACCATATTATATTTACTTGGTAGTATGTTTCTCCAAAGGGAATCCACTTTGTGTGGATCAGAATCATCCCATGAACCAAATTTGTGCCAAAACATTCCTGAGGATATTGGCACCAACTTGGCCATCAAACCCTCCTCACCAGGGCACCCCTGGTACAAAAAAAAATTACAATTCCACAAAAAAAACACCAGCACAATATTTAATTGCGAACACACAAGTCCTGCTCTGCTTCGCCATTTCTTTATGAAAATCTGGGGAATGATAAACCCAGCTCATTCTTTCATGCTGCTTTATTACTCCTGGCTGACAACACAACTTTTTGGGGTGCCCTGAGAGCCTTCCCTGTAAGCTGGGTTGGTTCCTGCACGTCCCATTTTGGCAGGGAGATGGTTTGGCTGTAAATAATGCAAACCAAACCTCTCCCCCAGGATGTCAAATGTGCTTTTCTCTTACAAAATACCACATTTGTTGTTGGAGGCTCTCTTCCTTCTACTTCTGTGGCATCCCATGTTCTCCTCTGCCTCTTATTCCACATCTCAACACACACTTTGGTATCAAATGAGCTGTGGTGACTCCACAAAAATGCAAATATGGCAACAAACATCAGCTACAAATCAGCTTTGGACACGTATTAATTTCAGGAGTCCCAAAACTTTGTCAGAAGAGCCATTCTCATCTCTCATTTCACTTGGAGCACTCCCCTCACACATCCCTAAACCTTGCCTGCTCCTTCACATCTCCCAAACACTCCATGATGTAAAACACACCCTGTCCTTAAAATGTTGATGACTGATTTTTAACAAATAAAACTCTGCATTTCAAAGTGTCCTTTGGCTCATGAGTTTATCAAGCCTCCAAAGACATTTGTGTGATGGTGTCCACAGCTGAAACCAGAGCTGGGAGCACCTACCCAAACCAAACTGGAGTTCCACCACTCCAAATGGCAATTGCAGTAGTATTTCAAATAATAATATTTATTTTAAACACTAATAATATGGTTTTAAATAATAATAGTTTAACTTTTCTCCTTGATCAGAAGGACTGAAGTTATCCCAATTATTTTCTGTAGCTGTTTTTTTTTTATTTTCCACCTTTTTGCCTGAATGCAACAGGTGAACTCAAGGAAACTCAGGAATCTATTTAGGGCTGGTCTGAGCTGTGGAAGGACAAGTGGCCAAAGCAGATCTGGTCTGGAAAGGCTCAGACAGGAGCAGAAACATTACTAGCAAAGAGTTAGAGCTGCAAATTTTGGCTTCTTGAGATGAAAAAGTACAAAAGTCAACTTCTGAATATCTTCTTTTCATAAGACACCCTTCAGTTTTAGCACACAGTGACACAATCCTGTTCTTTCCACTTGCAGAGGAGCCTCAGAAGCATTCCTGGGGTTGTGATTTAATTTTATGTGCGCCTCAGTTTCCCAAGCCTGGCTGGTGCTGTACAGACAAGTGAAAATACAATAAAAACATCCCTTTGGAAATTCTGACCTGGATGAAACCAGGAAAATGTAAATCTTTTGGAGGAAAAGCCAAGTTAGCAGGAAGATTTCTAGGCCATGACATAATCATCTGTTCAGCATGAAGGCTTTTTGAAGCTGGGCCCACGCACACCTTTTGAGGCTCACCAATTACCAAGACACGGCTTCTTCTCTCTCCCCAAATTCTCACACAAAAAATGCCTCAGCGACAGCACTTTGCTCTGTCTGCACAATCTGGTTAATAGGCATAGGGAGGGGTTTCATCTCCTCTAATTCCTGCCTCCCACCCCTCACCTGTGCTCCCCTCAGCACATTTCCACCCATTCATTAATTATTTGAAAGCTGCTCTGGTTTCTCCTGGTCACTCATTTCTGCTGTCCCCCACTCCAGCACCCACACATTGAAAAATCCAGCTGGAAGAGCATTATCCCAGATGAACAGAGAATATTTGAGAGCTGTGGGGAACCTGCATTTGGGCTGCTGTGTATATCAAGTTTCAGTCCAGTCAAAAGCCAGCACCATCTTTTCACTGCTGCCCTTTTCATTTAGTTATCTTACTGAAGTCTTATCTCCCCAGTCCCTTGCCATAGGCTACCAGCTTCCTGCAGAGCCAGAAACAAAGCTCAGTCTTAAACAAAGGGGGGAAAAAAGGGAAAAAAGCACAAAAGAAAGTTGGTCACAGTTACTGTTAGGGAGCCCTGCAGGTTCTGTAGACAGGACCAAAGCGAGGGGATGCTGCTGCTTCTGTGCCTCGTGTCACCGGCCAGCAAAGCCACCAGGAGCACAGAGAGGCACTGCCTGCCTTCAAAGCACCCCCAGCACTGCCTTCAGCCATCTCTGCTGTCCCAGGAGCTCAAACACATCCATCCACACGGCTGAAATGGGCAAAAACCAGGAGGAACACAGTGTCCATCACTGCTGACAACGCCAAGTGCTTGTGGCTGTGGTCACAACCTTCCTGTGACATCCCACCCAGGGAAAAGATCATCCTATGGACCACCTCCCATCATCTCAGATTTACCCACAATCAGTTTATGTGTCTCTTTAACAGCAGAAATGCAGAAACAGCAAAAGGAATTTATACAGCAAAGCTCCCTCAGCACAAAGCAGGAATAAACTGGCTTTACAGCCATGTCCAGAAAGCAATTTGAATTAGGTTTGGTTAAACTGCCTTGGGGGAGACCTGGTGTGCAGAGAGGCAGATGTGACCTCAGGGCAAGGGGAATGAGAGGAACAGGTTAAACGTCAACAACACAGAAAAGCTGCAAATAAGAAGAAAATACTTTGCATATGATTTCTTTCCAATAGAATAGGTATTTTTCAATCTGCTGGGTGTTTCCCCAAGTGCTTGACTCACAGTACTTCCCAAAATACTTCAGTTCTGACCTGGGCACCTCATAACAGCTGATGCTTGGCATTGGGCACTTTTTAACTCAATAGCTTTATTTTGGCCTTTTTAGTATTATTAATACGAGTTCCAGCCTTGCAAATAGCTGAATTTCAAGAACAAACAAGTGACCAATGCTCTCCCTTCTGGAAATAACTAACGAATAACTGGTGAAAGAGCACCCTGGTAAGGCTGCCCAATGCTTTAGACAGCAAACTTCATTTTCCAGTTGCTTTTAGCTTGCCATATTTAAGATCAGACTCTCCACATCTACTCCTCAGGTGCTGTGGAGTAGCACATATGTGCATCCACACACGTGGTGTGCAATTTAATGCCAGTGTTGATGATACCCAGGAATTTTCTGAGGAAAAACTAACCCACAGTAGTTTCCATATGACTCCTTTTCAGTGATCCTGGCCTTTGGCCATCAGCCTCATGTAAGCCATGTTTCCCCTCAAGTTATAAATTCACCATCCATTTTTTTCCCATCTGAAATTAAAATGTTGTTCTAATTAGCCCTTCCATTCCTCTGCTGTAGCTCCACACTGACCCAAGCAGCTTCTAATAAACACAGTGATGGTTTTGTCTCTGTTAGTGTGCTCTGAATTGACCTTTTCAAGTGGCTTTTGGCCAAGCAGATGTGAAGTCCACTGAAGACACATTGGTCTTGAAATCTCTCTGGCTCTGGTAGGTGCTTGGGAGGGAACTAACACAAGAAGAGAAATCATCAGTCCGTATCTAAAGCAAAAGTTAAGCTTGAAACCAAGACCCTACATGGTGTGGAGACCTTCAGGACAGGCACTTATGCACAGTGAGAGCCAGATGGGCTCTTATTCCAGCAAACAAAAAACAAAAACAAGAAAAACAAAAACCAACCAAACAAACAAACAACAAAAAACACAAAGAAACAGCAAAAAACAATCACTTTTTCTACTGCTGCTGATTATCAACTTATGAACACTCTTTTCCCCAAAAAAATCCTCCTTTTTGAGTCCAGAAGTCAAATCCTAGATTTTTCCAACTTTAACAGCTCATCAGCTTATTTTTTTAGGGATTTTCAGCTTAACTTGGTACTTTTCAGCGTGGCAGCCAAATCCACAGAGAAGGAGAACCCAAATTTGCCAACAATCTCATTGGATTGAAGGTACCTGGAGCTGACCGTGCCTCCAAGGGACACTTTCCACCATCCCAAGCTGCTCCAAGCCCTGTCCAGCCTGGTTTTAGACACTTCCAGGGATTCAGTGAAGTGGTACTGATGCTATTTAGATTGAAAAGAAGAACAGCACTGTGGCTTTTTAATAAATGCTTTCATAATCTATACTAGGAGACAGAAGCACTTTTTTTTGCAGGTTTCTCTTTCACCACCACCGAGAAAAATAACAATTGTAATAATTATTGCAAACCAGGTTCCTGTTTACCGAGAGTCTGAGCTTTTATCAGAGGCAGCTTTGCACACAAGAAAGGTGCAGCTGAGCCGGGGAGCATTTCATCTAAAGCACTCATTAACTTGGACAAGCGGGGTCGAGGGTGTTGTGGCTGTTTTGTTTTGATTTTTAATCATGCAGGCATCTCCCAGGCTGCCGTACAGCACTGGTGTTTTACCGGATCAGCTCCTGGGTGACAAGGGCTGCCAAGCAGCTGCAAGGACAATAAAACTGAATATTACTACTACTACCACCACCACCTTTCATCTTTGGAGTATTACTACTACTACCACCACCACCTTTCATCTTTGGAGTATTGCATTTGTGCTTGCAAGGTTTCCAAAACGCTGAAGCCTGACCAGCAGCCACCCAAGCTGATATTCCACTCGCCTCACTTTGCTCTTCCTGTCAGATGCATTTCCTGGAAGCTACTGGCAAGTGACAATTTCATTTTTTTTTGTTCAAATTTAATTGCAAACCAACCCAACATGGAAGCAGATGAAGGGTTCACTCCTCCAGCTGTAGCCTGGAGTTTACTGGCAGCAGTGAATCAGTCTCTTTATTTATAATGTCTGCGTCGGAGAATGCGATGCCGCCGTAACTAATAATTTATCCATTTTCCTCATTATCTCCATGAAATATCTGCTGTCCAAAAGACTAGCTAATAGAACTCCAGCTCACTGGGAGTCGTGCTGCTCAGTGGAGTTCAGCCACCAGGAAGAGCAGGAGCGAGTTTTTATTGATCCCTTCCCAAAGTCCAGGCTGGAATCCTTAAGCCAAATCTTAAGTCAAACCTGCAGTCCCCAAGCAGCTGCTGGGCCGCAGCAGCCCAGCTGTCTAAACTTTATTGGCAGCAAATGTCACTCTTGCACACGAGCTGCCTGCCTGGAAGAGCCAAAGGCACATCTTGGGCTATCACATCCCATCACGTTCCCCGACGAGATGTGAAAACCGGAATGGGAAACGTCAACAGAGTCGGGGCGCGGCGAGGAGCGGGGCATGCCCGCTGACAGGAGCGCCGCCCTGACAGAGATGGGCTTGGAGTTGCAATTAGTGGCACTGTCATTTTCGGCCGCTCCTGCCAATTAATTAAGCCTGTCAAATGGAAAAACAGCGGCATTCACATGATAATTTATATCGGGAGAGACTGGCCCCGGCAAAGCCGCCGCTGCCGCCAACAAAATCCCCTCCGAGCGCTTCAGGAAAAAAAAAATAATAAAAAAAATATATAAAGAAGTGGAAAGGGGAGGGGGGGGGAAAGAAAGAAAGAAAGTTAAACTGTCCTTGTTATAATTGTTAACTCTGATCGCTCAAGTAGAAGATGGGCTGATTAAAACTCCAAACGAGCCCCCAGCTCGCTTAAATCTCAGAGTCCGGAATGATAGAATCAGAGGAGTTTATTCATACCATTAAGCCCCAGAGAACTTAATTGAAAGAAGAGCATAGCCTGGACCTTGACAAGCGGGAGGTCACAGTAATTGCTGCCGGACATATTTAACATTAAGATAATCAGGCCATTAATTACCCTTTGGATCATTAAATCAGCCAGTTGCAAAATGAAATTTCTGCCTCTATTACTCACTTGAGAGACCACAGGGGTGGCTTTTAATTTATCAGTGAGCTTGAGATACAAAGGACCAGGCTTGGGGAGGAAGGAAAAGGGGGAGAAAGGAGGGGGTTTGCTTCAGCAGAGGCAGGAATATCAATCCGCCATGCTTGGTGATCGTGGCAAATTAACTAGGTAAGATAACCTCAGCTTCTAAAGGCAGAAGCTGGGGGTATGTAAATAGATGAGGGCAGACAGGGAGATCAGAGCCTGCACACCACTTAGCAGGATAATAAAGGAAATCATCCTTGATTATCAGTGCTAATTTGGACACTGCCGGTAGCTTGTTATGCGTGTTCTGAGTAGCATTTAATTAATTCAATTGCTTGTTAATGAGGGAAGTGACATGTGGGGAGCAGATGCCACCCAACTGCAGATGGGTTCTGGTCAGCCCTTCACAATAAAATCTTTTTTTCTTCTTCTTTTTTTTTTTTTTTTTTTTAATTTATTTTTAAAAACCCCCTTCCCCCAGCCCTGGAAAGGAAAGGTGTCAGGCGTGGAGGAGCAGTGAAAAGGCACAAAACACTGACCTCATCAGGCCAAGATCTGCCACGGAGCTGGAGCTGATAATCATGGATAGAGAGGTACCTGTGCTCCCTCAGGCCCCATTCATTCCTTCTGCCAGGAATCCAGGGCCAGCAAACTGATGGCCAGAAGGATCAAGGGGTGAGGGAGATGAACACAGCAGCCCTACAAGATCCAGGATGTGAGAGTAGGATCTGAAGCACTCCGTTTCTCTGGGCTTGCCCTTTATTTATGATGAAGGAGTAATTAGTTTTACAAAGAAAAGGATTAATATTTTCATGGAAGGCACAGTGTAATATTTTTCATCCAAGTCACTCCCCAGTGACCAGCTCAGCGTCACAGTCGCTCGCCTCAGAGCAGCACAAGCCAGGCTTTGGTGCAGGACTGTAAAACTCAGCTCAATACAGTGCAGCTGCATAATGTTGTCTCTGACACCATTAAACTGAGTTCATTAGTGAGCAAGGATCACACTGGATCTCCCCTTGGAAGGTGAGAGCCAATTCCCCATATTGCTGGCTCCCAACTCACGGCTGCTCAGCCAGTGCTGGATTTTCCTGTAACCCTTGGTACCCAGAATAAGCAGGGAAACTGCTGAGCAAACAGACCTGAGCACAACTGCTCAGTTAAGCCCCAGTTAAAGAGCTTAAAACTGCCTGAACTTCTGCACTCATCCCTCAATTCAAAAATACGGTTTTAATGGAGTCGGACATTGCACCTATTTGTGAATATTCCTGAGAAGATGCTGAAATGGTGGAGCCCTGTCTGTGTGCAGTTAATGCAGATATTTGGCGTTGTTTGAGTAGCAGAACAGGAAGTGTGGCTGTGATATGACCCTGCCTTCCCTCAGCTTGCCCGTGGTGGAGGTGGCACATCCACCCCAACACTCCCAGGGAGACAGAGATGGAGTCCTTGGGAGCTCAGGAAGGAGGCTGAGGGAGCAGACAACCATCTCCTGGAGAGCCAGAGGGATGGGGCAGCTTGACTCATTTGAAAAAGGCCAACACCACCTTGGGTGGCAAATGAGTCTGCAAACCAGAAGCCACATGAGCACAGGACAAAGCAAAACAAGTGAGGTGTGTCCAGAAAAACCTAAACATCTGGTAGGAGATGGACACACCGGTGCAGAAGGCAAAGAGGTCCCAAGCTGGCTTCCCCACATCCCCAGCATTCCTCCAGGGAGCTGCTCAGCCCCACAGGGCTCCTCCAGCGCTGCACCACTCCACAGCAGCGCTGTGAGAGCGTGCTTAAACAGTATCAATAGCAATTAGAGGGAGAACCCTGATCCCATCCCCAGCCCCAGTTAATTGTCGCAACATTGATTTACTCTAATTTGACTTCTCACTCCAAATTAAAGCCGCATTACCCAAGGAGGGACCGCAGGCTAGCTCCCCCTGCTCGCCCCCTCCCCTCCAAGACAATAAATTTCATATTGAATACACTTGGAAAAAAAACCTGGCGGTTGTTGCAGGATCCATACTGAAAGATCTTTGTCCTTTTCCCACTCTTTTTCTTTTTTTTCTTCCTGCGAGTAATTAAAAGATGCTTTTCTTGACTAATGATCCCCCTGTTTAGGAATGGGAAGTCGATACTCCTTCACCAGCAGTCAGCTTCAATTTGTCACAGGCCTCCCGAAGTTTGAGCGGCGTTCTCGGGGCTGCTGGTAATTGCTGGAACCAATTACCAGCTCTCCAGAGCTGACCTCATCAGGGACCCACAGACACCAAGCTCAGGGGCCAGCAGCTCTCTGTTCCCTTTCACACTCAAGTGTTTGCCTGTGCTGGGGTTTTCCACTGCTCCCCAACTTTCTGTGCTCACCAGAGCTCGTGTTTATTCCTCCTTCCTCCCCGAAATCCTGGCAACACCCTCAGCTCTGCCTCGTGCCACTTCCTTGGGGATCCCACCACAGCTGTGCTCCCAAATCCTTCCAGTTCAGTGCCAGAGGCCACCCTTGGGTGTTGCTTTTCACTGACAGGGGCACTTAGATCTGCCTGTGGAATTCCAGGATGGTCTGGGTTGTAATGGGCCTTAAAGCCCATCTCATCCCACCCCTGCCATGGGACACCTTCCACTAGACCAGGCTGCTCAACTCTCCAACCTGCCATGACCTGGAATATATTAATATCAGAGGATATACCTGGGAAATATATCCCTGATCAATGCTGGAGGGATAATGCCTTTTGCTGAAGAGCTCCCAGGCTTTGAATCTTACATACCCTCCAATCTCAGAACCTTTCTGGCCTTCAAATTAAGTGTCCAGGTTTATCCTTTCCCATGATATGCTTGGATGAAGAATCTGAAGTGCATTTGAGTGGGCTAGAAAAGGACAGCAGTATCTCATGTGGTTTAATCACAGAATCTCCTGAACTGGAAGGGACCCACAAGGATCATTGATCCAGCTCCTGTCCCTGCACAGACACCCCAGCACTCCCACCCTGTGCATCCCTGAGCTCATTGTCCAAACACTCCTGGAGCTCTGGTAGCCCTGAGCCTGTGCCCATTCCCAGGGAAGCCTGGGCAGTGCCCGGCACCCTCTGGGGGAAGAACCTTTTCCTAAAATCCAACCTGAACCTCCCCTGACACAGTTCCAGCTGCTCCCTGGGGTCTGTCTCTGGGCACAGAGAGCAGAGGTGGGAGTTGTTCCTCATGGGGAAGGTGCAGGCCATGGTAAGGTCTTGAACTGGATAAAATCTTGTTTTTGAGTGGGCAAAATTACTAAAGGAAAGCTGTACTCACAGCCTAGCACAGCTGTTTAAGATTCCTTGATTATGCCACAACCTAGAGTTGCTGTTTGGCAATTCCTCCTGCCAAAAACCATCTCCATGGATCCCTCCACCCTTTCCTCTACTCCTCAGAAACACGCAGGATGCCACTGCAGGCATAGAATGATCAGTGCCAACTTCTCCCAGGCTGAAGGGACTGCTTTGAAAGCCACATCAAGACTTTCAGGTTCCTTTTAGTGCAGCCTGTGAACACTCCTTGAGCCTCCCAGCCCAACTATTCAGTATTTGTGGAGCAGCTCATTACTCTTTTTTTGTGTGTGCCTAGAAATCTGTGGGTTTCCACTGCTGGCTTCATCTCCAGTAGACAGACACAACATGAAAAGGTGAAACCCACCTGAGCCCCTCTAAAAGTGTCTGTTAAGGGCCCATCACAGAACCAGATTCCCAGAATGGTTTGTGATGGGAGGGACTTTCAGAACCATCTCCATCCTGCCCCTGCCATGGGCAGGGACACCTTCCACCATCCCAGGGTGCTCCAAGCCCCTGGACTTGGACACTTCCAGGGATCCAGGGGCAGCCACAGCTTCCCAGGGCCTGCCCACCCTCCCAGGGAACAATTCCTGCCCAATAATCCCATCCATCCCTGCCCTCTGGCAGTGGAAGCCATTCCCTGTGTCCTGTCCCTGCCCAAAGTCCCTCTCCAACTCTCTTGGAGTTGCCCCTTCAGTCCCTCAACAACAACAAAAGGAAGGTTTGTTTAACTCTCCTTTCAGGGCCATTTTAGCTGCTTCCAATAGAATTCCTCATGCAAAATTCCAAACAGCAGTGAGAACATGGAAAGCAGAGCCTCTACCTGAAAAACTTGAATTTATTTTCTCGCCACAGCTTGGACAGAAGGACTGTGATGCTGGCAGAGACCAGAGGGAAGCACAAAAGGAGGCATACACTTGGAAAAAGCAGAACTTTCTGGTATTTATGTGAAAAATTGCATTTCAGTCCCTGCTGCAAACAGCAGAGGAATGGGAGCAGCGAAGATTGCAATTCCTTTGTGGGAAAATTTCCACATCATCCTAATTCTGCTTCTTCTAGCACCTCTTTTATCACATAAGCGTGAACCTGGACACAGAGCTAGAAAATCTTATTTATAAAATGAATCTTTTTGTCCAAAAATGTTGCAGTGCAGGAGAGAGAGTGCAGTGCTATCAGTGACAATCAGAATCAGCTGAATATAACCATGAAAATGCACAGAAACAAAGTGGAGAATTAAAACAAGCCCTGAGTATGAAATACTAAGAGAAAAATGTTGATTTTTCTGGAAATAAAATTCAATCCCAAATGAATTATTAATTGAAATGGATGGTACTCTCTTCATCACAGTCACACGGATTTTAGATTTTTTTGTGATATTTATTATATGACTACTGAAATAATGTGATTTTTCTTTTTCTTTAACAGAATTCCAATTGAGTGCAAGCATTTTCCTTTCAGGTGTTTAGAACTATTGCTCCATCTCACCTCAGCAGTAAAGAGCAACATATATTTGTGAGATAAAATATTATAAAATCTCTGTATTAAAATGATACTAATGACTGAAAGTTCATTTCAATCTACGTGATAAAATCATTGTATCTAATAATATACAGGTATAGAGCAGACATCCCATTTCTGCCTGAAACAAAACCTCTCTTTGGGGCTCCCTGAGCACTTTTAAATGCACAGCCATTCATCTAAGTAGGCTGATTAATGTAGTGGCTTCATTCTCGAAGATGAACCAAAGGTGGCACCACAAATTCATTTTTCAGGGCTAACGAAATAATGCAATAAGAAACAGTTGACTTCATTCCACACAACAGCACAAACCCAGCCCTCCACTGCAGGAGGTGGCCCAGGAACAGTGATCCTTCCACCTGATCCAAAAGTGGAGAAAGCATTCTCCAGTTTGACACTGATCAGATTAACTGAGCACAGGTAGGACAACACATCACAGGAAGATTTTACCTGTGTGGAGTTATGAGAAGCAGGTAAAATGCTGCTCTCAAAAGAAACACCCCCCCAGCAACTCATGGTTTCACTTAAATCACACACACAAGAAAAGTAATCAGGACTTGGAACACCCCTGAGCAGAACCAAAGACCTGACAGCCAGGTACAAACCCCCTGAAACTCTGAAGGGAGATTATGAATGGCAAACTGATAGTCCAAGAGGCAGGAGCTTCGTGGCCCAGTGAGACAAAGGAGCACATGACAGGGCAATTCAGATGGAGGAAGAAGCAGGCGGGAGGTTTCCATCTCTCACTGAACAGAAAAGTGCAGAGCTGCTGAGGAAACCCTCATAGGAGTGAGAAAGTAACAAGGCCACTCAACTTTTGCCACCCTCCCTCTGACACACACTCCTCCTGGCATGCAGTGAGGACAGAAAGAATGACTTTTCCACAGGAGAATTCCAAAGCGGCAGCGGCACGCGCCGGGCGAGGCAGGGCAAGCCAAAACCCACCTGGTGGAGTCTGGGGAAGGCTTCACGTGGCCTTGGCTGTTCTCCTCCCACACACTGTTGGCCAGCTCGTTGCCAATGGCTGACATGACCTTGATGAGCTCGATGGGCCAATCGTCCAGGTCCAGGGAGCGCACCCGGGACAGGTGCGTGCCGAGGTTGCGGTGGATCCCTGAGCATTCGATGCAGATGAGGGCTCCCAGGTTCAGGCTGGCCCAGTCGGGGTCTGCAGGACAAGGGACACAGCAATTAGGACAAGGCAACACCCAACAGAACCTCCTAGCTGCTGTTGGTGCATGAAGGTTTTGGCTCCAGGGGTGTCTTGTCCTAAAGTGCAGCTGGGAGGTTTTCCAGGGTCATCTCTTCTGGAGATGGCAACCCTCTGGAGAAAACCTCAAGGAGCAAAAGAATATAAAGTGTGGTGTCACAAAAGACCTGGAATGGTTGGATGGATGGGCAGAGTCCAATAAAATGAAGTTTAATAAATGCAAGTGCTGCATTTTGGCCTCCATAACCCCCTGCAGTATTACAGGCTGGGGATGGTGTGGCTGGACAGTGCCCAGGCAGGAAGGGGCCTGGGGGGACTGGTCAACAGCCAACTGAACATGAGCCAGCAGTGTGCCCTGGTGGCCAAGAAAGCCAATGGCCCCTGGCCTGGCTCAGGAATGGTGTGGCCAGCAGGAGCAGGGAGCTCATTCTTCCCCTGTGCTTGGCACTGGTGAGGCTGTACCTTGAGTGCTGTGCCCAGTTCTGTCCCCTCAGCTCAGGGAGAACCTTGAGATGCTTGAGCGCATCCAGAGGAGGAACAGGGCTGGTGAGGGGCTTGGAACAGAAACCCTGTGAGGAACGGCTGAGGGAGCTGGGGCTGTTCAGCCTGGAGAAAAGGAGACTCAGGAGTGACCTTATCACTCTACAACTCCCTGAAAGGTGGCTGTGCTCAGGTGGGGTTGCTCTCTTTCTCCAAGCCTCACTAACAGAATGACAGGAAACAGACTTAACGCTGCGCCAAGGGAAATAGAGGTTGGGTATTAAGAAAAAGTGATCAAGTACTGGAATTGTCTGCCCAGGGAGGTTGGTGGAGTCACCATCCCTGGATGTGTTTAAAAAAAGACTGGATGTGGCACTTGGTGCCATGGTTTAGTTGAGGTGTTAGGGCATCTTGAAGGTCTCCTCCAACCCACTGATTCTGTGAAAAGATGTATCACTCCAACTCCAGTCAAAAAACCCCTATGAATCAGAGGGGAAAGGAGAAACAAAGGAAATGTAACCATGATGATGAAGCAGTGAAGAAAGCCCCTCCTTGGGAACCCAGAGCTGCTTGTAGCCAGTTGAAAGGGAAAAATGAGAAAAAAAAATAGAGCCTAGAAACAATTATCTACATCAGCTCCCTCAATAACCACGTACACCACACAGTTACGTGTGGCTCTTCCATCTGACTCCTCCCATCTCCAAAATCAGGGAGATGAACACCAAGATGGAAATGTCCCACTTGGAACAGCCCCAGTTCCAGGGGATGGGCCAGAAGAATTCCACCCTCCCAGAATAACCCCACAAAGGGAGAGACTGGGACAAACCTGACACAAGATGGGAAATTCCATTTCCCAACATGGTTCAGATCACTTTTGCCACTGTCCTGTACAAATTAAATCTAGATTTGTATGGATTGCCTTCTCTCCAACAAACATTCACTTTAACACACAACTGAAGACAGGAGAGGAATTTTTGTTGTTTTTTCCCTAACCCCCTGCTGTCAGATCTTTTTTTCATGCCTTACTCTGTGCATCCCAAAGAACTACCCCAAATGCCAAGCAGGAAAATGAGGATTAATTAAGAGGGCAGGCAATTCTTATTCCTATCTAAAAAAAAAAATTGGAGTTGACAGAAAATGAATTTCCAGCATTTCCTTCTGTTCTGAAAAATTCAGCCAAAGACTTGTCTTGACTCTGTGTAACCTAGAACTGAAAAGCTGTTTCTGGTAGCCAAAATATGTGGAAACAAAACATTTTCTAGTTCTTTGCTATGTCATCTTGGACAAAAAATAGGATAGGAAAGCTCATAATTTAAATTGTGAAGTCCCATATCTCACTGAAGGCACTGACATTTTTCAATCAGTCCATTGAAATAAAAAATAGAACCAAGAAGAAAAGTCCCCCATCTTACTCCACCTTTGGTTTAAAAGTTCCTGTCCATACCAAGTCTTATACACAATTTAATATCTACATTATACATACACAGCATTTCAGATCTCAAAAAATCAGGTGAGACCAAACTCCTGCCATGCTTTCCAAGCTTTCAGTGCAACAGCTACAACAAACTCCTTTAATTCCATAATTCTTCAGATACCTCCACTGTTGTTTTGCAAGTGGGGGAACCAGTGGTGTATCTGTAACATACTAAAAAAGCCCCCAAAACTGCAATTTGTTGGTATAAGTTTGAACACAGCAAGTAATAATTTGAAATTAGCAAACTGTGACTAGGATGAAACCCCCTGACCTGCAAAGGTCAGGGTTATCCTCACAAAAATTCAAAGTGCAATGAGCTCTAGGAGGCATGAACTCAGACAGAAGCAAGAGAATGGAATACCAACTTACATTATTCCAATTATTCTGACAGAACTGGTGTTAAGGACCTGACCTCACTCCCAAATACCTCTCTACTTGAAGCACATGTAATGCATCTTGTATTGAAAAAAAACTTTAATATTCACCTGCTTCAAAGCACCAAAGAATGGTTTGGGTTGGAACAGCCCCTCAGTTGCCAGCACTGCTACTGAAGAAGTGAAGGGACTGAATTCAGGAGTCTCTCAAAACAGCGAACAGGAAGTTCCATGAAATTTTACCAAGATATTTTCAATTTCAACAATCTGACAACACACAGCTGAGTGGGAAAGTAGCAAATGAGGAAGGACAAGGGCTGAGCTCCTTATAGAAATGAAAATTCACCAATTCACACCACAGGTGATTAGAAAGCTGTAACTACTCAAAGTTGGTTTTTTTTTTACTTTTAAGATGCTACAAACCCAGCTCCCTTTTCCTGCTGATGGTGAGAGTAATTCTGAATTGGAGGATGCTCACAAGCACGTGGCAGGTGTGGACATCAAGGTAAAAGGAAGAAAAAGTCCACTTAGTGCAGCTAGAGGTGCTTTATTTAAAATTGGTCCACCAAAAAATGAGCTTTTTAGTGCCACTGAATATATCCAGATTAAAATTTTCAGCTGTTCATATTCTCAAAAATACTTGGCTTCCTCTTTCCCTGAAAGCCTCTTCCCCACTCTGACTCACACCTCTATCAGCTTCACCACTGGGTGAAAAATTGCATTTTGTGATGGGTAGGACAAGATTGCCCAAATCATTATCTCAGTGTTTGGTTTTCAATACAAAATACACCAGAGTAAGTATCAGACTCCTGGACTGGAAAACTCAGGATGAGAATCCATGCTTTTAAACCCTCCCTTACTTTCTTATACAACAGCAAAGACCTATTACATGATGTTCCAGGATGCTCCATGTTCTCCAAGTATCTTGAAATGACTCATATTTATCTTCTGGCAGAGCCAAAATCCAGAAATTCAGCTGGGTTTGCCTAAACAAGTGGATCACCTTGAGGGGCTTCTCCAGACAAAGTCAGCACTGAGACTCCACTGCTTTGGGAAAAGGCAACACCAGTTTCCTTTTGAAACATGAAATCAGACCTTGGGCACAAACTCCAGCTCCTAAAGAGCACTTTGCCTCTTCTCTTGCTCTGGGATGGGAATGTTAAAAGGAGAATATGGAATAACTTTAGCTGGAGGCTGCCAGAGGGCTGGAATGCTGGCAGCACACAGCTGCTGGGTTAACATCCAACAAGGCAGAATTCCCCAGTGAAACAAAATGCTGCAACAAGTGCTCAAAAGGCAAAGAGCTCCAGAAAGAGGAAGAATGAGACTTCTGAAGTGGAAGATTGATGGCTCCTGAATAGAGCTGAGGGATGGCAACATCCCACACTCCTGTGTTCCCAAACATCTGGCTCTGTGGAGATGCAAACAGCGTGAGAGTTCCACGGAGAGCTGGGGTTTGTGATGCTAAGTGCTCTGGGGGTAAGGACCTGCCCAGGCAAGGCAGGAGGGGAGACAAGGGAATAAAGCAAAGCCCTGCAGAAAAAGCAGCAGGCTGAGGTTCATCTCCTCTGTGTGTGTGTGTGTTTACATTTTAAGATCCATCGCTTTGAAAATATCTCACATTTTTCCAAAGGAACGACAGTGGCCTTAAAATCAGGAAGGTCAAACAGCAAGAGGAGTCAAAGAGGGTATAAATCATCTCTGAGAATAAAAACAAATCCAGCTGAGATTTCAATATCATTCCCCTGCAAGAGCTACATGACAGAGTGTTGCCAAAATGGGCTGTCCCACTCTGCCCTCTCCCAGCAATGTGTTCCTGGCACATCCCTGCTGCTGGCACCATGCATGGGGGACCAGCTTGACCCATGAGCAATCTGGCTGAAAACCAAATTGGTTGGGGGGGAAGAAAATCCAAAAACGAAAAAAAAAAAAGAAAAAAAAAGAGCACTGCTTTCTTGCACAAGCATTTCCCTGATTAAACATACAGCCTGGCTGCATAAATCCTGGGATAGGTGCATGGCTGGGGAGAGAAATGAGCCTTTGGGGATAGTGTGGAGACTGGGTAGAGCTGAGGTGGATCAGAAGGATGTTGTGGGCAAGGAAGCTGCCTGCACTGAAGGGATTGCATCTTATATATATATAATATAACTCCCCTATAAATACATGTATATAAATACAATATATTTGTGCATTTTTTAAATGTTTATCTAGTTAGCAAGGCTAGGAAAATGCCACCCACAGTGGCACAGGACTCAGCACCGCTCCCACCGTGGGCTGCTCAGGGGCAGCAGTGAGTACTTCAGATAAGCTAAATATCCATGCAGGGCACTCCCAGACCCCCTCCTCCTCATCCACAGCACACCACCTGCCTTCCTCCTGAGCTGCATCAAAGCTGTGGGGGAAATCTCAATGACTGCCAGGTCACTATGAAAACACACTAATAAATAAGACTTGGGCTCCAGGTGCTAAAATACCATTCAAACCAAGCTCTTTCCTGGTTTAGCACGTGCTGAATCACTTAGAGTGAAAGCAGAGACCAAATCATTGGTGCAAAAGCACCTGCACTTGTGTACAAATGTTCTTTTTACACTGGGGTATCAGAATGGCTTAGACCAGGAGTCAAGATCCCAAGTGGCCAATCTTTAAAAATAAAAATCACACCTGAAGAAAAATAAGTGAGTATTTTCCATTTTAAGCATGTGTAAAAATCGCAAGGAAAGTTCTGACTTCCAAATATCAAAGAAATAAAAATGCACAACTTCTCAGTCCTTCAGCTCCTACAACTAATTGCTTTAGAGCAAGAGAACTTCCTTTCTGTGGCTTTGTTGCAAACCCCTGGAACTAAAGAGCACCAGAATAATGGCCTCAGTCGGGGTTAGTGAGGTGAAGCACAGCTCAAAGTATTCCCGAGAACACTCTTCTGAACACTACGTATATGTTTTAAAAAATAAAAAAAAAAGAGGTGGAAAGAAACACAAAGGGGAAGAAAAAAAAAAACAAAATCCAAAATCAGTTTTCTAGTATCCAGATATAATGAGCAATGACTTTGGTTTCTTCTGACAAGCAAGCCTAAAATACCAAACCAAAAAAACAGCAATCAAGCTCTATCTCTTTGAAAATATTACCATGGCACATGTGCCCTCACCATGCAAAACGGGAGGGAAATGGAAAGGACTGATGTCAAACAGCAAACTTTTTGCCTTTTCTTTGAAAGGAAGTACAGAAATGCTGACAATCAATGGGGAACAATGAGGGGAAAAATTAGGATGCACTCGATGTGGCAGATACAGAGCATAAACTAAGATCAAACAAGTCTGGTTAAGCAAACTCCTTAACGAAGCGGAAATGTGCAAACAGTAGAGGGGAGGGAGCAGCAGGGAGGCCAGGGCTGGGTGCTGCCCAGGCCCTGGCCAAGGAGAAGAGGTCAGAGTGCAGTCAGTCAGGTGCTGTACTCACTCTGTGCCTCGCAGTCCACGCAGTGGGAATTGCCTCTGATGTTCCTGATGGACTGCAGGGCCATGGCCTCGTTCTGGCTCGTCAGGCGCGACTGCGGGAGTCAGAGACAGCAATGAGCAGCAAGCAAGGACCCAAAAAACCCCAAATGACACCACTGTCAGCTGAATGAACAGCAAACCCCAAAGCCCAGACCAAGGTCAATGAATAGGGCCAAGGAACCTTGAGTTTGATTTGCCTCTCAAGGAACAGGGATCCTTTGGCATCTCCAGGACTTCTGGGGTCTCCAGCCTGGACTCTAACAGAGGAAAATCAAGCTTAAGAATGAGCCCTGCTCTTCCCAAGAGCAGCAGCCACACTGTTGGTTTGCTTCTTGAGATAAATGAGACAAGAATATTATTTTACAAGATCAATTTCCTTTATTGATGTGTGTGCTGGTGCTAATGAAGACTAAGGGACAGTTTGCAGAAGCGGCTGGAACTTTTTCATCATCCAAAGGTCAGATTTCACCCGGTGGCTCCCTTTAAATGCTCCCCACAATGACCTGCCCATGACCTCTGCTTGGGGAGACTCTCCTGATGTGCATGCAGGTCAGCTCTACCCAACTGAACTGCCTTGAGGGCTCCCTGAGGTGTGATCTAAGTGATTTAAGCAGGACTTGTGGATATCCACATGGAGATACAAGTTCCATGGGACACCTGCTAAACCTGTCCAGCCAACTGCACTTTGCTGTTCCAGCCAGTTCTTCTGACATGCTTTGGGAACCCAGTGAGAAAAACCTCTCTGAGCCATTGCCCAGCCACTCTTTATCCTTTTGTATTAATCCTTTAATGTAGGTGTTAATGTACAAACTTCCCCTTCTGTGCTCTGATAACCCACCCACACATACCAGAATGTGGGAACCCATGCAAAGCAAGAAACATGTAAATTGTGATTTTCCTCCATCTCAGGAATATATGTTGGAAATAAACCCATTTTTTAACACAAAATGGGAAGTAAATTGTGTTATGATGATGGTAATTACTGGTGTTTGATCTACTCTGGCACACCAGGTCAATGACAGCAGGCATTCATTTAAAAATATGAGTCTCTTCCTTGCAGTATGAAGTTGTGAAAGACAACTGTTAGGTGGGTAATATTAAAGGATCTACAGCACAGGACAATTATTGGCCATTTCTCTCCCTCAATCACCACTCAGCACCTTGCTCCTGTAAAGTATTTACAGACACCTGCACTGAAGACACAGAAGCTCTCCCAAAAATGAGCATTGGCTGAAGAAATCTCTGATTTTAAACATCTGTTTTGACAGGAAAGGTGAGCAAATTCCTTTTGTCATCAAAGGAAAGCATTCCAAGGGGGAAAGCTGCTCCTCCCAGGCCAAGTTCTTCCCACAGAAAGCCCCAACTCTGCTCAGCTGTGGGGGTAACACACACACATCTGGAGGAGTATGGGCTTAAAATTCAGAATTTGCTGTCATCCCAATGATCACCTAAGCCATGTAGAGTTATATGGCTCACTCTGTGCTCCATACCTTGTTCTTGCTGCTCTCACAGGACTGTAAACTGGCCAGGATCTGGCTCTCTATGGCTTGGACCCATGCATCCCTCTCTTCATAGGTGGTTGCTTCGAAGTGCCAAGTCTGGCCCGTGAGAGAGACGATGATAAACTCAAAGTTTTCTTCTTGCTCTGGGAAAAACAAACAAAAATGCAATAGAAATAAAAGATTAAGTTAAAGATGGTGAAAAGTAGCTGAAACAACCTTGGTTGATTATAACATCTTCTGTTATGCAATGGCATTAAGCTGAGGGAGGGTAAATTTAGATGGGGAGAAATTCTTCCCTGGGAGTGTCCCAGGCCAGGCTGGACACTGGGGCTTGGAACAACCTGGGACAGTGGGAGGCGTCCCTGCCCGTGGCAGGGGTGCCACTGGATAATTTTGAAGGTGCCTTCCAATCCAAACCATTCTGGTACTATGCAAATCCTGTACCTGCAGGTCTGGATATGAGGTTTGAGGCTGGATCCTGCCCTGCACAATGCACCAGGAAACAACCAGGATTCACTGCTTTTGCTCTCCAAATACCACGCAGAAAAAACACTGGTTTGGGTGAATGCTCAGTCCCTGTGTTTGTGAGTTTGGAATCGAGTCTGTACCTTAATCAAACATAAAGTGGCCAACAAGCATCATTTAGATTTAAACCTGAGGTGCTAAAAGCTGTGTAATGTAAAAATCAAAGGGTGCCACAAAATAAAAGATGAATGGACCACAAAGAGCTGGCAATACAGAAAATGTAACAATTTACCCTCTTTCAAGCAGTTTTTACAAGCACAGATATATTAAAGCAGATGTGGACATTTTCTCCTCTGCAGCATAAATACTGGGATAATAATAATAATTACTGGCCTATAATACAGGATTAAAATCAGTTCAACCTATTCAACATCCACGTCCGACATGGGAGATGAGAAAATGATCTGAGAAGCCAGGAGAGAGGGTCAGAGAAATATCCTTAGGGTAAGGACAAGTATTCAGGCCAGAGGAGCAGCACATGGAAATATCAGCAGAACTGAAATAAATGGACATACACCCCACACCTACACATGGGACACCAATGCCAAATTAAAAAAATCAAGGAAGCTGAAACACAGTAAGTGCAATTGGGAAGGGCTGGCACGAAGCATGAAAGGAAAAGAATAATAGAGCACAGAATTCTGGTGAACATCAGCCATAACGAGCTTCAGAAAGAACATTTTGTCCGATAATGACTTATTATATATTCAGAGCCATGACACTACTGTGTTCCCTCATCATCCATAAACATGCAAGGATCAGGGACAAATCCAGCACCAGATTTAAAGACAGCACTGCTGCCCGCTGGCAGCTGTGTTCCCAAGCTCTGGGACAAGGGGTTTTCTTGGATAAGCTCCATGTCAGCAGGGCCAGTGCCTGCACTGCTCCAAGGATGCCTTAAAAACTGCAGGAGGTGACTTGGCACCTTGAGGTGGGGATAAACACAGAGCTGAAGGTTATTTTCAGGTATGAAGCAGGAGTTTTACTGAAATACAGTGAATGGGATAAGTGGGAAAAGAAATCATGGAATATCCAGAGTTGGAAGGGATCCAGAAGGATCCAAGTTCAACCCCTGTCCCTGCACAGACACCCCAACAATCCCACCCTGTGCATCCCTGAGAGCTCCTGGAGCTCTGGCAGCCTTGGGGCTGTGCTCATTCCCTGGGCAGTGCCAGCACCCTCTGGAGGAAGAACCTTGTCCTAAAATCCAACCTAAACCGTGTCCTGACACAGCTCCATGTCATTCACTTTGGGTCAAAGATAAATGATGCAGCTGCACAGCTACAACTGTTCCATTTCAGCAGCACCGTGCTCCAAACAAACAGGTAACAAACAGTTCCCAAAATGCCATGAATAAATCATGCACACAGCCTCGTTTATCAGGCACAGCTTTCAGGCTTTCATGAGGAAGAGCTAAGAGGAACTGCTCCACAATAAATGAAGTTACATTCAGTGCTGTGCACTGTCTCTCCTGTAGGACAACACAGTTAAGGTCTCTGCAGCACCATTGAACCCTCTGATCTCCTCTTTTTTAATGCTGATCCCACACACATGGTTTGCCCAGCAGAAACAAGCCCAGGAGAGCTGCAGCACATTTCCAGGTGGGGCTGGAAGGACATTCTGAGAGAAGAAAACGGAGCTGGGAAAGGGCTGGAGCCCCAGGAGGGGCTGAGGGAGCTGGAAAGGGGCTCAGCTTGGAGAAAAGGAGGCTCAGGGGGCCCTTGTGGCTCTGCACAACTCCCTGACAGGAGGGGACAGCCGGGGGATCGGGCTCTGCTCCAGGGAACAGGGACAGGAGGAGAGGGAACGGGCTCAGGCTGGGCAGGGGAGGCTCAGGGTGCACACCAGGAGAATTTCTCCATGGAAAGGGTGTCAGGCACTGGAAGGGGCTGCCCAGGGTCGTTTGGAGTCCCCATCCCTGCAGGGCTTTAAAAGATTTGTAAATGTGACACTTGGGGACATGGACTAGTGGTGAACATGGCAGTGCTGGATTAACTGCTGCACTTGATGATCTTGTAGGTCTTTTCTGACCTTAGTAATTCCATGATTCTCTATCCTCTGAAGCTTCAGGTTTACTCCCCAAAAGCTGTGCTGGTTGAAGATACCTTCCCTAATTCTTTCTGCTTAAACACACCAATATTTCTTTTCCCCAAGCTCAACTGTGAAACAAAGCAGCAGTGCCTGCTCCACATCACCCCCAGGGCAATTCCTTCAGAAGACAAGGAACAAACCTGTTCCTGTATGTCTTTAAGCACAGCATGCAGGAACAGGAAAACCCAGGCAGGAGGATGAAGTTGTTCACTTTAACTCTTCAGTCAAATTATAGGTTGTGCTATTTAAATCCCTGTGAGCCCAATCACAAAATTTTATTAAACAGTTTTCCATGTTTAACAGTTATTCATGGAAAGGTCCACTATAATAGTATTTTAGCACCATCAACCTGTCGAAATCAACCTGCCCAATTACTCCAAACTACATTAATAACACCGGATATTACACTAATTGTGTCCAGTTTCTATGCAGACGAGGTCCCACGGGGCTAATTTTGCATCCTCAGGGGCAAGCAACTCAGCCATCAGCCTGATTTCACCAGGAATCCCTCCTCATTACACAAGTCCAGGCTGTCAAACTTTTTTTTTTTTTTTTTTGAAAAAAAGGTTAATGGGCCAATCAGTCATCAATTATTTCCTGGAAGGGCAGCATAGGAAGGGTTAAAGTATGAAGAACCAGCTGCCACTGACTTCCATTTGGAAGTTATTATCAACAGGAGATGTCTAAAATGCTGTTGTTGTTTGTTTTGCCTTTTTTTTTTTTTTTTTTTGGAAGAGGGAAGTTGACTAGAATGGGAAATGAGCCAAAATTGTGAGATTGTGATAATATGGAAGGAAAAGCACAAGAGATTTTTTCTTTTAGTGGAAGCAGGCATGGAATCAGGGAATTTTAGGGTGCCCAGCTGTGGCTGCCTCATCCTTGGAAATGTTCCAGGCCAGGAGGATGGGGCTTGGAGCTACCTGGGACAGTGGAAGGTGTCCCTGCCCATGGCAGGGATAGAACGAAATGGCCTTTAAGGTCCCTTCCAACACAAATCATTCTGGGATTCCAGGGACACTCTTCTCACCATCACCTTTCCATAGTCAACTGCATTTAACCCAAGTTCACATTTATTTTGCTCTGCCAAAAACCAGACACTGCCACAGCCCACCCACTTCTGGAAAACAAAGAGATAAAATTTCTTAGGAGCAATGGATTGTGGAAGAAAAAGCAAATGTTCAGGGCATGGCCTCACTGCTTTCCCCTACCCACGTGTTTGTGATGTGGGACTGAGATCAGGTTTAGAAAACCACTCTGAAAATTACCACAGGATACAATTAGTCCATAACTTGTTCCAGAGAACTCCATTTTAAGTCTATGGAACGTAGGGAAAACCCATGTGAGAGGAAACACTCACGCCTCCTGCTACCTCTCAGGAGTGGTTCTAAATACTGTACACAAATCAGCTTGGTCTCCACTTCCACTGCCTATTTTACTCTCAGTATTAAGAACTGCATAAATAACCACTGACACCTTGCACCAGTGACAGGCACAGCTCAAAGCCCCAGAATCCCAGAAGATCAGGCTGGGAGGGACCTCAAGGATTAGCTGCTCCAACCTTTCAGGACAGGGAGTCAACAGGAGGCAAGGGCTCCTTTCTGCCATGCAGAAATCACACCCATCCTAAAAGCTGGCAGTGAAACACATGAACATTTAGGTATTTCTAAGAGGCATTTATGAATATTTTGCCAGAACCAGGAATAAGACTGGATCTTCTGCCTTCCAGGCCAAGCAGGCTGTTCATTTGTATTTCTGCCCAACACAGCTGTCTGATATCAGAGGCTGCTGGCGCTGCTGCTAATTAACAGTAACTCATCATGCACATCTGGAGGGCGGTGCCACTCACACAGCAAACACTTCCCAGCAACAAGAAGTCAAGTGCAGCACCAAAACCCCCTCGAGGGTGTGTTTCAAATGCTCCTGAAGCACCTTCAAGAGCTGAGGTTACAGCCTGAATCCCAGCTAAGCCTGCCCCAAGTAGCACCCAGACCTATTTAAGCTCCTTTTTCATGGCCTCCTCCTCCCTCTCCTGAAAATCTCTTCTGCTCAAGCACCATAACCCTTCATCCTTTCAGAAGGAGGAGAGGGAAGAGCTGCTGGGGTGCCCTGGGAAGCAACAGGAGTTGTTTACAACTCACAATTTGTTTACAACGTGTTATTTACGTCCCATGCGTGTTAGGTCGCGTTACCTTTTGCCACTCGGTGTGAATTACTCCCCTCACTTGGCAGATAAGTATGTTTATTAGCAGCCTCAATTAAAGAAATATTTGTGCCATGTCCCACTGGGCATGGCTATGCTAATACTTCTCTCCCCTTTCCAAACCTAGTGTCTAAATCTAATTAGTTCTGAAAATCAACCCTATCAGGACAATGGAGCTCTGCTATCGCTTGCCCACAGCTCTTGGTAAAGGTTGTGTTCCACTGGAAGAGTTTTATTCTGTCTATATCACATTTAGCTGAGTGCTGGTGAAAGGCTGAAGGCACTGAAGCTCTCTGCCTCACGGGCTCAATGGTTTATCTGCATGACAAGACAACGCAAGTTGAAAATTTTTTCAAAATACAGCTTAGACAGGATGTAACTCATTGCACAGGCACAGCACCACGGCAGCAACAGCATCACCTTGAAACCAAAGGTAGCTTGGGACTTCATGAGTATCCAAAAAAGAAAGTTTTCCCTCAGTGCCCAGCAAATCCAACCAAAATCACACATGCAACGGTGAGGAGAGGAAAAAAAAAGTCAGAGTTTAATATCTTTAAGCATGCAGAGCACAGGCATTTAATTCCTTAAAGATAATCCTTCCTGCTGTGCTGCAAAATCACAGAATCACAGAATGGTTTAGGCTGGAAGGGACCATAAAGATCATCCAGGTGCACTCCCTGCCAGGTGCAGGGACACCTTCCACTATCCCAGGTTGCTCCAAACCCTGTCCAACCTGGCCTCAAATCTGTTAATATAAAGAAATAATTCCGCATGTTAATAACACTGCCATGATAACAGGTACAAGGTACTCTTAAAACCAGAGTGGGGTTTGTTTTAAGCAAAACTCACTGCTACTACCTATTTTTCCCCCTAAAAAACCAAAGGATTCCTTCAAGCCTAGCAACAGGGAGAATGTGAGACCTTCTAATTTGTATGGCTCCCTATGGAAAACTCCCAAAATCTGAAAACTAAAGAGTTTAGGCAAACTCTAAAATCAATGACAGTAAGGTTTCTTGTAATGAGACAGCACTGATGGAGGAGGTAGCTGTAGTTTTGTAGCAAGGCAGGGCTTGGGCTCTGCTCCCAGGGAACAGGGACAGGAGGGGAGGGAAGGGCCTCAGGCTGGGCCAGGAGAGGCTCAGGGTGGACAGCAGTAGGAATTTCTCCATGGAAAAGGTGTCAGACATTGGAATGCAGTCCCCATCCCTGGAGGAGCCCAAGGAACACCTGGATGTGGCACTGAGTGCTCTGGGCTGGTGACCAGGCTGGACTTGATGGCCTTGGAGGGCTTTTCCATCCTCAGTGATTCTGTAACACCCTCAGAAGGCTGAGTCCTTCAGCTGGGATCCCACACCTGGTGAAAATCCCACCCAAAAGATTATTTTTGCTGTGAAAGCAGGAGAGAGCAGCCCCTCTGATGGGGAAGCTGAGGCAGAGTCCTCCCATGCTGGGGACCATTGAGGCATTAGGATTTTAGCTTTTAGACTTTGCATATCTTTGAAATCCTGCAATTCTTTAGTGTGTAACTCTAAACTCCATACAGAGTGTCAGCTGCTGTTTTCCCATTTTGGTGAGAGAAAACAATTCCTCTCCAGGCCTGGCAATCAAGGACACCTCACTGCCTCAGGCCCCCAGAGATGGGGGACAGCTGTAATTGGAAGATTAACCCCCAATATGCCGATGGACCAAACTTACAAAAGTGTGAAAACCCATGACCCATTGTCCATTTTTTGGGTGTAGCCCCTGGGGGGGAGCTTTGTCTGCCTTAAATGTACCCGAAGGCCCTTCAATAAATTAAATTTAATTTAAATTTAACTGCTTTTATTCACTTAATTTTGCCTGGCCTCTGGTTTTAGGTAGCCCAAAAAGGCATCACCATCATAACCCGAAGCACAACTGCAGCACCTGAGATCTGCCCACCTGGCAGCACACACTGGACACCCAAAAACCACCAGGAAGGTGTTAAAAATGACTGGAGAGCTTTTCAAGCTGGGGCTGAAGCTGCTGGAAACCTCTTGGTGTGTAAATAGGTGTGAGTGCAACCGAGCAAGCGTGTGCCAAGGACCAAAGCAGATTTGTTATTCTGGACTGTCATTTCCCATCATCGTTCTCTTTTTTGAAGGCATAATTATCTAAACATGTGGGTTTTAATACTTACAATGCTCATTAACTCCACATTTGCATGTCTCACCATTGCAGCTCTCACACAAAGGCTCACAGTACCAACCCAAAGCTATGAACATTGAACCTCCAGGTTGTGGGGAGATAAAAAATCCCAAAAACGATACATCTGCCCAATTTTAGAATTTAATTTTGATGCTGTGTCTCAAAACTTTTTGGGCATGGCCAGCAGGACCATGTTCCCATACCAAGGTGCCTTCAGTACTTAGTTTGATCAGTAAGATAGAAGACTCCCCAAATTAGCCAGGTCCTAAAAAAATTAGATCTAAAAAACACAAGGGAATTCCATGTATTTGTTCCTCTGCTCAGTTCTTTAACAGGTAGATCAAAAATCACAAGCTTCTCAAGCACTAAACTTGTAACAACAAACAAACCTGATCAGATGAAAAACTGGGCTGGGAGGTATAAACAGCAAATAGAAAATTTAAAATTATTAAAGTATCTTTGTGGGGAAAAGACAACCCCGAGACTTATGAATATCTGATAGTGACTTTCTGTCTTTTCATATTTTTCTCTTCATATTTGAAAAGACAACAAAAGGATCAAACCAGCCAGTTTAGCAGTTCTGAAAGGCAGTAATTTTACACTTGGGCTGAGAAATGAAATAAAATTATACTTCAAAAAAGAAAAATATCTGCCTTAACAAGCTGGAATAAAACCCCACTTTTGTTTCCTGTGCACACTTTGGCAGGGAGAGCCAGGCCCCCGGCAGCAGGCTGGGCTGTAATTGTGCAAAAAAAGGACGGTGATATAAATCACCAAAGGTTAATGATCAGGATGTGAACAGAGGGACTTGTTTACAGAAATAGCATGCAATTTAAAATTTACAAGAGATTTAATGCCACCGCTTGGCAATCACTAAAATCAACAGCCCAGAAAACAGTGACATTAAGAAAAATATTACAGTTATAATCATTCCAAAATAAGTCAATTAGTGTTAGGGCATGCGCTCGCGATTACTTGACCCATTTGGTTCGCACTTAAGTGAAGAGAAAAAAAAATCCCCCTCCCTTATAGCGAGATTACTGAGTTGTGACCTATTTTGCATTCTCTATTCCTTACACCATCCCTCTTCCATGCTGCTGGAGATGGTGGTGCTGGTTTCTCCCCCCTGCTCTTGCTTGGTTTATGAGTCATTCTGACCTTTGACATTTGTAATAATAATAAAAAAAAAATATATTAAAAAAAAGAGAAAGTTTATAATTGTGTTGTTCAAATGAAGATGGAGAGGGGAGGGGGGAAATAAATACATAAAATTCCATGTGCTATTATACAAAAGGCATGATGGCTGTCTTGGGTGGGGGAAAAAAAAGCAATGTAAGTCAATTTGTGAACTTTGGCACCGGGTGACCTTTAGAAATACAACAATATCCAGAATTTACAAGCAAGAGTAACACATGCAAATGACCCGGCACTGTCTCGCCTCTGGATTAGAGCTGCAAAGAGCATTATGGAGAAGGCTTGCACAAAACAAATTAAGATTGTTACTTAAATGTCATGGCACACTATTGTATTTGGCTACAGATCATTACACCTGATACTAACACTTTTAAAAACCGTAATAACTTGGGAAATATTACATTGAGTGCCCACATGGAGAAAGGGAAAATATATATATGTATCTCTTAAAAAAAATAAATAAAAGGAGAAAATGGGTTCCTGAAGTAATTTAAACATCACCACTCCACGACTAGAGGGAAAGGTCAAAATTTAAGTAAGCTGAAAGGAACATGAATGGCAAAATAAAAGGCACGAACAGAAAGATGAAAAGACCAAGTGGAATGACTCTGCAAACACGGGGTGGAAACAAACACGCATGCTTGGGGCAAATCTCATTTCCAGGGGGAAAGGGAGAGGGGCAAGGAGGGCGAAATTTTGGAGAAGTGGGTTTAAAAAAGGGGGGGAGAGAGGAGGTGTTTGTCTGGGACAGGTGGGTTTGTTACCTTCGGTGTTGGTGCTGCTGCTGCTGTAAATATTTCGCAGGCTACCAACACGGTTTAGTTTCCAAGCTTTGCGTTTGGCTGCGTCCAGAGAGCAGGAGGGGAAGAGAGAAAAAAAAAAACAAAAAAGAGAATAAAAATAAAGAAAAAAGAAGGGGGAGGAAGAAAAAAAATATTCTTTTTTAATGAAAAAGGGGAGAAAAGAAACATCAAAAAGCATGTGAAGTAAAATACAAGCACGAGCCTGTTCACACGTGAAGAGCTGTAGACAGAAAATCCACACAAGGACCACTCAGCCCCTGCAATCCATGGCCAGTGTGGAAAACCTTGTATTCAGAGTGATTCTTCTTTCAGTCACCACAACATGACACAATTTGACAAGATTAAATGGATCTGTTATTGGAATAGACAAAATGGACCAGTAGAAGTTGAAAAAAAAAAAAAAAGATAAAAAAGGCAGGAAGTATTTGTGCAAAAGATAGAGGAGTGGAAACAGCTACTGTAAAATGTGATTTAATTCAAGACAAAACACAGCCAGACAAGAGCTCCTTTTCCTCCAAGAGCCCGTGGGGATCACTTGGTGCTTGGAGTTCACCCTTAAATCTCCTTTTTACATCATCACCTTTAGAAACTGAGGTGATGATGTAATGACCTTAAATCCTCATACCAACGAATGTTCTTTGTAGCACTGAGCTCAGAGAAGTAGAATCATAAAATCCCAGAACGGTTTGGGTTGGAAGGGACTTTAAAACCCATCTTGTTCCACTCCCTGAAGTGGACAGGGATACCTTCTGCTATCCTAGGCTGCTCCAAAATTCCTTCCCCACTACAAAATCAAAGTGTTTATTTAGAAAGGAGAGGGAAAAAAAAGGCTATTTTTTACAGAGAATAGCAACACCCTTGTTTTTATTAGAATTGACTCAAACTTTGAGATCCTCTGAGCTGCTGCTTCACAATTAGCAGAAAATATGGCTCAAAAGCACTCTGCTCTTGAACTCATTCAGGAGAGCACATTTTCACCTTCTTCAGAATCTTTAAAACACAATGTTTATGCTGGGTTTCATCACACAGGAAGCAGATGAAACATCTGAGTACACCAGGACACCCGACAGCCACTGAAATAACAGGGAATTGGTGGAATTGCCATGTCTGGAAGTGTGGAAATGGCATTTGGATGTGGGACAGGGTTTAGTGGTGAACATGATGGTGCTGAGTTGGACTCAGAAAGTCTTCTAAGGGACCTCAGACTCTTCTCCCTCCCACCACACATCCCTCACTCTTCAGGATGTCATCAACTCCCCACAACACAGCCAGCACTGGGACACAACAATTTAAAACATTTCCTTCAATATTTATAAGGGAATTTCTTAATGCCCCATGGAACTCAGACCAAACAGCTGCTCACAGGAAAAGGAACAGTGACATGAAGTCATTCCAGGCTTTAACCAGAAGCTCCATTTTCAGCTGAAGAATTAAAGCTGGAAGAGCACTGCCTGAACACCCCTGACTGTTAAGCTAGGTATGATTTGAATAAAGCCATCTTTAATGCTGAAAAGGAGGACTGGAATCTGAGTGACATCATCAAATCTAAAAGTGTTTTCGCTGGGTGCATCCTTCAAACTGGAAAAACCCTTTCATTTTAAGACCTGTTTAAGAAGTCTCTGCACTAGAGAGGCACAATTGCCCTGCAGAAAACTTGTTTTTCCTCTGAAACATTTGCATATAAATAGGCAAAATCGAGGTTTGGCACCCCTCTGAAAGGGAAGATGGTCTCCAGTGCACAAAGACCCTTTCCCAGTGCCTTTCCCATTTTTCACACACTAATGGCACGTTTGTGCGAGCAGGAGTGAACCCACAGCCTGCCTTTCTATTAACCTATTGATGAAATAATCCATTTTCATGTGTTAAGTGTCAGGCCTTTCCCTTCCCTTTAAACAAATGGACTTTTTCCACAGAGATGCTGAGGTCCTGATACATGCATGTGCATCCTTTGCCATCGATTAGGCTCCTGCCTGCTTCCTCCAGGTGCTCTCCTGCCTTTGAGGATTCAGTAAGGGCTTGGACAGTGCCAAACAAAGCCTCTGCAGGGTGACTGATGTGCCAGGGAGAGCAGAGCCATCCTATCCTGCCTGCCCTGGAATTACACACCCAGGGTATAGGCCCTGCAGGTCATTATCTGCCTGCTTTGTCTTTGAATTATTTCCCAGGATATTCAGTTGGTCTGCTCTGGGTTCACTTTCTGGTCCCAAAGGTAACCCAACAAAAGCTCTTGTTGCCAGCTCTAGAGATCTATTTCTATATCTGTATCTAAATATATCTATCTATCTATATCTATATCTATATCTATATCTATATCTATATCTATATCTATATCTATATCTATATCACCCATATAATCTACATCATCCATATAATCTTTATATCTCTCTATATATCTGTATCTATGTCTATTATCCAAGTCTGTTTTTTATATGATATATATGCTTAATCAAATAAACCCCAGCAGGTTACCAATAAAATGCTGTAAGAAATACTTCATTATCTAACAGCAAAACTCCCCAATAAAAAAAAATCTTTAAGGCAGATTGATTTTTAAGTAATTTCTGGAAGTGTGTTGTCTTCCAAAAATGTCACCAAGAGGTGTTTCTAACTAAAGATTACAGGAAAAAAACACAGACTTTCTCAAACCTCAAACATCTGGAATGAAGTTAACAACTTCCCAGTATTTAATGTAACTTTTACTGAAGTAGCAAACAGCATTGGTCCTGGGATATTGAGAAACCAGGGAAGCTGTGGCTGCCCCAACATCTGAAAAAACTCCACCATGGCCACTAAGCCACACCAGAAAGTGCCACATTTACCCAGATTTTGAACACCTCCAGGGATGGTGACTCCAGCACTGCCCCAGGCAGCCTGTTCTGATGCCTGACCACCCTTTCAGTGGAGAAATTTTCCTTTTCCCTACCAAGGGAGTGGTGGCAGCAGCTGCAGCTCTGGCAGGCCACCCAGCCAGATCTGGGGACACAGACCATCCCTCTGCTGATGCTATTGAGCCCCTGTGAGCTGAACTGTCTCCATGCATGTACAATCAGCTTTTACACCTGCACATCTCACAGTGAGAAGATGTATGTTGGTACAGGAAGGAGGAAACGAGGCTTCAGGACAGCCTTGTGTTAAGATATGGAGGAACTGGGAATCAATTAAACTTAATCACTCCCAATTACCACCTCTCTTTGTATTTGCTCAGGCAATAACTTTACAGCTGTGAGAAGCCCCTCGCAGACAGAATTTCTGTGTTTGCTTTCTTTAATAGGGCTGCTATTTCTTCTCTGCTAATGAATCTGCTTGTCCTGCCTAGTTCTGATTAGTCAGGTTCTGTAGGAAATATTCTTGCTACCACTAGGATCACACAGCATTATTTCCAAAAGCAGGAAGTGTTTGTAGGAAGGGTTTAAACCCACGTGTGATCTGAGGACACATCTGTTTGTAGGGAAGTTCTCTAAGGATGCTCAGGATATTACAGTCAACAAAACACTGCATTAACCCTTTTCAATTCAGCTCTTTTTACATTTTGATAAGCAGAAACACGCTTTTATTCCTGGGAGAGTGTTGACATGTACAGTGTAACCCCAAAAGCCTCCCTGCAGTGCTGCAGCGAGGCATTCCAGATGTGCTAATGCCACCTCTGGTCTGGCTGTGACAGAGCTCTCTGCTGATTAGACAAGCAGCCCTCAGCCAGCTGATTAAAAACTGCTGTGGCCGCCCGGCTGCATGTCCGAGCCTCGCCAGCCGTGCTGGAGGTGGGAGCGTGCATGAATTACATCCCTGGAGTGTGCTGAGCACTGCTGATTAAATGAGGCACGCCACAGCCCTCAGCATCAATTATCAGAAATAATAGGATCTCTGCACCTAGGCTGGGGGAAGGGGCTGCTGTGCCAGAGCATCTTCCCAGTGTGACACAAACAGCACGAACAGGGCTGGCCGGGCACCCCAGCAATGCTGCTCTGCCCTGGGTGTGCAGCACCTAAACACTGAGGAGCTGCCTGGGGAAAATCCCCCTCCCACAGCACAGGCCAGGGGAGCTTCTCCAGGTAACATCTGCCCAGGAAAGCTGATTTACAACAGCAGACAGAAGGAAAAGCTGAATATTTAGGGATAAACTTCAGCCTTCCCTCTGCTCCTCCTCGAGTTTTCCTGCACCATGTGTGGTTACATCAGGGGCAGGCTGGGAAGTTTCCTTTCTTCTTGGTCAGCAACTTGTCCAATAAGACCCCACTCTTTGGTCAGAGCACTGAAATGATTTCATTAAGATGCAGCTTGGGAGATTCTTGGATAATGCAAATTTGTTTCTGCGACTGTGAAGGGGCTTGACATTGTCTTATCCTATGCGAAAGCAGAAATGACTAAAATTCCTCAAAAATGAGGAATGCCTCAAAAAAAGGAGGAAAAAAGGGTTAAAACCCCTTCCAAACAAACCCCAGGCTTATCTAATATAGATCCATACATAAATATGTATCTCTAAGTAAAATGAACTGGATAGATTGCATTTTGAGATCTGTCCAACACTAAATTTTAAAACAAAAAAAATGCCACAAAGTGCCTGGATCTTATAAAAAACACAGACCCAAAAAAAGGTTTTGGTTGGATAGGACCTTAAAGATCATGTGGTTCCATCCCCTGCCATGGGAAGGGATGATAAGCATATTCACTATTTTTCTATTTATTAAACCAGATTTCCACAATGAATCATCTTTAAACACCTGAACGTGACTCTGAAGTCTCCCAACTTTTCTGGATTATGAAGGAGGGATTATGAAGACATATGCCCCAAAGGACCAAAAAAATGGGGGTACAGAAAATATTTCATATGGCAACAGCCCTCAATGTGATCCTTTTTGGACTCCAGAACACTCAGAAAAAACAAGCTGATGTAAAGTTATATATAAAAAGTGCTAAGTTACAGAAATTTCCCCAAACACAGCTAAAATTGTTATGTCTGGTACAAAAAAACCCAACTCTTTCCTCTGCAACTCAAATCCTTTCCCAAGCTCTCTTTTAAGCCCACAAAATACTCTAGAAGTAATACTTCAAACCATATTAATAGTTAATTACGTTTGGCTTCTCTTCAGCTTTGAACATTTCAAATGAAGCAGGAAAAAAATGAAAACACATTCATACTTCTGCTGGTGACAGGGGGAAAAAAGTTACTTTAATTAAACATTTCTAAAAAATGTTTTTAGGTTTGTTTTTTTTTCCCCTCATGCAATTTCTCCATCCAAACTTCTGCAGTAGGTAAAGGACCCACTAAACGATTTCAGTGCCTTTCCAATACACTATAAACATACAAGATTCCAATTGACAAAAAGGAAATGGTAATTGGAAACATTTTTCTCAGTTTTTCATTATCTGAAGCAGAAAATTATGGCTCTTTTCTACACACACACACACACACACACACACACACAAAAATCCTTTTCAACCACCTAGAAAAATTGTCTTTTAATAAAAGCTTTAAATTATACTATCATATTTCAAAGGCAATGAACAGTTAAAGCAGCTAATCAAAGGTATAATTATTTAATGACTCTGACTCCTGCTATCTAACAGGGCTGGAATGGCTTGGCTGTGATCACCAGACCCCCAGCTCCAGCTCTGCAAAACAAGCCTTGGCTGGGAGCATTCCAGCCACTCATCCCTAAGGTTAGTTCCTCCAATTTTGGTTGACTTCACCAGGCCAGCTGAGCTATTATGGAATTAAGGGAATCAGTTTGTCACCTCCTTTTTGTACACATCTGGACTAAAAAAAACCCCACAAAACAACCATAAGGGGTTTTCCTGCAGAGGAAACAAAAATATTTCCCTGACAAAATGGGATTTGTCAAGATCATCATTGCTTTTTTTCACTTTTAATGGTACATGACAGCTTTCTGTAAACCCCAGCTGCCCCACTCTAATAATTCAAATGTAAAACCACCCCCACCCACCAAAATGTGCTTATTGAAAATTTGTCTTAAAATGCATTTTAGTATTTTTATTGAAAGAAATCCTTATTGATTTACTCCAGGTGAGTGAAGCAGTGAGCAAGCAGAGTTTCTGACTCAATTCCCTTGCTTTTGTCATGTCTTTTACAACTGGAAATATGACTAGAATAACATATAATCATCAGGCATTAATTACCAGAGCTATCCAGGAGTGTACAGTGCACCTTGGCTTATTTATGAGTTATCACAGAGCAGTTTGTGCCATTATATCTGAGCCTCAACCCTAAACATGAACTTCTATTATACTTTCTCTGTAGCACTAAATTCTGTTTTGTTTTGTTTTTTTTTTTTTTTCCTGGCTACACAATTAGATTTCACAGAATCACAAAGGCTGGAAAAGACCTCCATGATTTGACCAAATGCCACAAAGCCCAACAGCAAAGTGGCACAAATATTCATTTTTTGAACACTTCCAGGGATGGTGACTCCACCACTTCCCTGGGCAGTCTGTTCCATCTGATCCAAGACACTGGACCCTCTGGAATTTCAAAGATATTCACATTTCTATCCAATTATCTTGATCCTGGGGTCAGTCTCATGCTTGTCACCTGGCTCCTGGGAGCTCAGGTGACACCAGCACCTGGGGTGGCACTGGAAACCAGACACGGTGAGGGAGCTGCCCCTCCCAGCTCTGCAGCCAAAGGTGACTCCAGGATCAAAGGGGACATCCAGGGACACCACATCTGGTGGGAGTGGCACCTGTGACAATAAACCCTGCTTGATGGGACATAAAAAAAAAAAGAAAAAAAAGGCTTTGAGAGCCTTCCTGGCAAAGCTGCCATTGTCACAGGACAGCTCGGGCTGGAAGGGTCATCCAGCCCAACCTCCCTGCAAGAACAGTTCTGGAACAGAAAGTGCACCCTCACTAAACCCCTCTCCAGCATTTGGAAGGGGATCAGGAAAAAAGCAGGAGTGGGCTGGCTGAAGAGGAAGCAGAAACTGGGGGAAGAATCCAGGGAACTTCTGCCAAGGTGTCTTAAAAGGAAGCAAGACAGGGTAGCTTGAGCAGGGACCTCGTATCTATGAAATTCTCATTTCCTGGAGATTTTTTGTAGCTACAAGTGATGAAGAATTTATTTTCCTAGTGCCCAGGTTAGGCATCAGTGTCATTTTGATATTCCAGCTTTGACTTACTCTGAAGTGTAAACTACTGAATAGAAATCAGAATTACTGTTACCACCTCCCGTTTTGCTCACCTTTAATCCACATCATCCACCTACTGCAAAAGGTAAGTTCACACTAGGTAAATAAAAACTGAGGCACACAACAACATACAAACCCCATATATGTTCATACAATCCCAATATATGTGTATATACAACATGAACATGAATTCTTTGTGAATTTTCATCACTTTTGAAAAACAGGAGCCAACCTGGCAGTGGTCAGTGTTAACAGTTTAGCATGTTCCTCTGCTTGTGGTGCAACCTCTCACATGGCAGTAGGGATTCCTCACTGGAAAAATCCTGGTTGGAGAGATTTATTGTGTCAAGGCCTTTCCCCACAAAATGCTCAGCCACATGTGATGATTATTTCTCTATTAACCTGAATGATCATGCTAAGATATGAAGATCACCACAAAATCATTTAGGCTGGAAAAGACCTTTATGACCATCTCCCCTTTTGCCTGAGCTTCTACATCACCCTCAACTGACAGAGGAGGAGACTACCAGTTCCTTGCCTCGGCTAAATTGGAAAACACAGACCTGCAGATGTTGGGTCCTTCAGTACAAGGAGGACAACCTGAGCATGGAGGGATCACTAGAACTCTGAGTTTGGCAGATGTTCCTACCCAGCAGTGCACCCACCACACCCACAAACTTAGCTGTGTTAGCAGGAAATAGGACAGGACAAGGGGGAATGGGTTAAAACCACCGGAGGAAATTGGGATATTGGGAAAGAATTCCCTGTGAGGGTGCCCAGAGCAGCTGTGGCTGCCCCTGGATCCCTGGCAGTGTCCCAGGCCAGGCTGGACATTGGGGCTTGGAGCAACCTGGGACAGTGGGAGGTGTCCCTGACCATGGCAGGGGGTGGAACTGGATGGGCTTTAAAATCCCAACCAAACCAAACCAAACCAAACCAAACCAAACCAAACCAAACCAAACCATTTTAGGATAAATCTACTGATTTGCATTTTAGAACTCCTCAGAGCCTGAACAATGAAACAGCCACTTCAAAGCCAGCAATGGGACAAAGCAGCATGGAATTTTCACAAGGAGTTTATCAACTTCCCAAAATCACTGCTCAAGCAATGGTTACTGTACAGGTCTCAATCTCTCTGGGGAAGGAGCCTTAGCTCAGCCCTCTTCCTAGGGAGAAATTAAGTACTAAGAGACCCAGAGGGAACAGAAAAATTCCTTCCAATGGCAGAGATGACATTTTGTCTCCTCTCCATAGATTGCACTTCCAAGGGCTTCACTCACATGAAGCTGCTATCACCTACATCTGTCTCTGCTGGGGCTCCCCAGATTTGATGTTAACTTGCATACCACCAGCTAAAAATATAAAAATCACGAAGCTGAAGGTGTTTGTGATTTGCTATTACCCAGCATCTGCCCAGATCTTTGCACAAATCCATGCAGCTCAGGGTTGTGGCTGTTCTTACACGAAGTTTGTCATCCATGTAATTTGACTTTTGTAAATTGACTTTTTTTTCCGAAAGCTGTGGTTGCTGGAAATCCCTGGGGAGCTGCTGTGGTTAGCTCTGGAATGAATTGGGAAAAGGAGGATGGGATTTGCTATTTGCATATTTTGAACCTGTCAGGCAGGGCCCACACACAAACACTGCATGGCTGAGGGACTGAGCCATGAATGAAGAGACTGGCACCAAAGTCGTGCTGCCTTTCACCTTTCCAGCAGAACCATGAGTAACAACTGCGTTTGGCCTGCAAAGATAAATATTAAATCCTGAATTTCCATCAGCTGCTGCTGTCACAGGCTCCCTGAAAAGCCACAGCTCTGAGTTGTTAACCACTAACTGGCTCAAGCACAATGCCTGCTACTAATTCCTTACTGAATAATGGAAGTGACACAACTGATAAAAGGTTTCAATCCTGGAAAAAAATGATTTATAGTATTTCACTCCACTGGCACTGTTATTTGTGTGACAAATGGTTGGACAGACACCAGTTAATCTCCACACACCTCCAACTCGGATGTGGCAGCATCCAAACAATCAGGCCCTGCTAACAACAGGCTGGTGTGAGGGGCTGAATGCTGGTATTTTATCAAGGCTCAGCCCCAAGCCAGCTCAGCCAATGGATTTCATTTTTTGGTGGTGCTGACTATGAAGAGGAGTATCCTGGTAAAAGAAGGAAGGCACAGCTTGGGAGATGGGCCCTGCTGCTCCAGCACAGAGAGGAAATCATCAATACCAGCGAGGCATTCATGATTCCAGAAGGCTCCAGATCCTTTCTGGATTTTTCCTGATGGCAAAGCTGAACTGCAGCATCACCCACAGCTGTCAGGGCTGTTATGCTGCAGAGTAGTATCACTGTGCACTGCAAATCCCATCTTGCCCTCAGCTGGGAGAGAGGGATGGGGCTGCTTTTGAGGCAGAACAGGCCAGGATTTCTTCTCCTTGAGAAAAGAATGGAGTTTTAAATTTACAAGCAGCATATCAACAGCAGCTTTATCTCATTGGTTGTATCAGCAGCACCCTGCTCCCTGCAGAAGTCAAACCTATTTTATCAAGCAACAAACCCCTCAAAATGGTGAGCTTCCACTTGAGTCTGCACTATTCTCCTGGGTTACTTTTCAGCTTTGCACCCAAAATCTGCCATTTTTCTCATAAAAACAGATAGATTTCCACATCTATAAAAATCATGCCACCCCCTGCCATGGGCAGAGACACCTTCCACTATCCCAGGCTGCTCCAAGCCCCAATGTCCAACCTGGCCTGGGACACTCCCAGGGATCCAGGAACAGCCACAGCTGCTCTGGGCACCCTGTGCCAGGGCCTGCCCACCCTCACAGGGAACAATTCCTTCCTAATATCTGATCTAAACCAGGATAGAGAACACAAAGCCCCAGCAGATGAATCTCTGGGCTGGCCACAGAAAGACAAGAGCTCAGTTTGCACACAGGAGAACATTCAGAGGGGAGGGGGATAAGAGGACCTGATAAAGTAGAAGCAGCAAGAATTTTCTTCAGAAGGTCTAAAAGATCTCTGGAGTGGTAAAAATCCTACAGGCTGCACTCCTAGTAGCAGGAGAAATGCAGATGGTGTATGAAGATGACTGATATCATGGGAAGCAAGGAAAAAAATCCCCATTCACAAGTGCTTCTTATGATCTCAGGTCTAACTCGGTGTATTTGCTCTTGAAAGATACTTGTGATAATGTGGCATTAAAAATTGCTCAGCTTTTTATCCCCTGACAATCTCCTGTGAGAGACTTGAACAACTCTGTTACTTTGCCAATGGAAATTACTTTCTACCCATATCAACAAATCAGCCTTCCCAGGATTTCACACTGGATCAGTATGAGGTTAAGTAACACACTGATTCTTCAGGATCCCTTCCCTCTTTTCAACTGTAATATCCTTTTTTTGATTTTTCCAGTTCTCTGCAACATCCCCACTGCTACAAGATCCCTTCAAAATTATGTGACCTTTCCATGTGGAGTTAACTTACAGGTACAGAAATGGCACAAAAAACCCCCACAACACACTAACACAAAACTACTGCTAAAACACCATGCAATCAAATAGAATAAAGCTTGATACAGATTATTTCCTTTAGTGGGCATATCTGGACTTGCTTGGTGGGCAAGAACAAATGGCTTTGGTAAAGAAACTGAGCATGAAAAAACAGGCAAAACAAGGTACAATCAAAAGCTCATGAGAAAATCAGAGCTATCAGCCAGACACTGCATCCCTGGGTTCCCCCAGAGTGACAGAACTTTCTCCCCAGGTGACCTGTAATGTCACTGAGAGGATAGAAACCCCTTAAAAATGCTTAAAAATGTGCCAAATGCAGTCAGCTTTTCCTGCTTGGAATGGGAATAAGCTGGATGTGCTGACCAATTTATGCTCTGAATTTACTGAAGTGGTGGAGAACCTCACGAATCACTATTGATTGGTGCAGCACAGGGAAGCAGATTCACCCAAAAAATGGAGGAGAAATAATGAAACCTGTCCCCAGAGATGTACAGCTGGGATAGAAACAGGCATTTTTAAGGAATTTCTTGTACTTCATCTCTCAGCATTCCCACAGTTCTCATTTCAGCCTAGTCCATCCCTCCCACCCCCTTGCAAAAGTGGCTGGACTTCTGACTAAAATTACCATCATGGAGGTGTCTGGCAGTACCTTTTACCTGCACATTAAAATCTCTATCACCTCTTTCCACAAAGCTTTTTAGGAGAAAAAAAAAAAAAAGATATGAGAAAAAAAATATATTCACTTTGAATTTGTCCATCAAACTGTGGAGTCCTTCAAACTGGAGTTGATGTGTTAGGACAGGCCCAGAAAAAAATGAGCACCCAGTAGGGACTAAGAGCTAGGAGGTGACAATTCCTACATGTATGAATGTGGCATTGCCTTGAAATGACAAAACCCCTTTGTATTTCACAGAGTCTCCATGATCTCCCTCTCTCTGGAAGGATAACTGGAATGAACAAGAATCCTCTTAATGTTCCTTGTATATTCAACATCCTCCTCCAAGCAGGACCAAAGCCCAGACCAATTCTGACAAGCAGAGACTCAAAGAGATTCAAAGTGCTGGCTCCTTTGCTGCTCAAAAAGCCATTTTGGATTTTATTCTGGCTCTGGGGGGCAGTTTATGTCAATCTTTTCTTCTTTTTTTTCCCCAAGTGTTGCAGGTTAAACTTTGTGCCTAACAACCCTGACAGCGTCCCTTCACATTTTTGAGACAAGCTATTGAGTAGCATTATGACAAATTATGGGCCTGATGATATGTTAAAGGAACACTTCCTCCACTCAGAGGCTGAGGAGGAAATAAAAAGACTGAAAGAAGTATTCCTGGCCAAAAAATAGCCATGTGGGGAAGCAGCAAGGTTCATTATGGATAGATTACTCATGATTCAGGAGTTCATTATTTATGGATTACTTACAAGTATTTCCAATGTTGTCAGCTGTTTCCCTGGGAATAGCTTTTCAATAATATCCACAACTTAAAGAAAGAATGATGAGCTATATTGATATTTTTATTACTAAAGGCAGCAGGTAATCATCAATATGTTTAAGAGAAAAGCAAAGACCTATTTCCAGCCTCCTCCACAGTTATTTTTTCACATCATAACAGCTCTGGGCATATCCTGTACTCTTAAGTTAGTAATAAATGACAGTGCTGCACTTAAAACCTTGTATGTATGGAATTCTGTAGCAGCAGATCCTGATGTTCTGTGACCCTGGGATTCTACGCAGACCTGCTTTGTTAGTCCACCCTTAAATAAAATTAAAAAAAAAAAAAAAAAAAAAAAAAAAAAAAAAAAAATTATAATAAAATAAAATAAAATAAAATGAAGTCTAAAATCACACCATAAACTGAAGCCCAAGCATCCTCTTCCACAGAGGGAAACCTCCCCATCATTCCAGTACATCCCATTCCTCCATGGGTTCCCAAAGCTCAGCTTCTCACTTGCATCTGGGATCCAAAGTTTAACCACATGCAGTGGTGACCTAATTATTAATGAGTTTGCCTGGACAAACCAGTGTCTAATTGTACACAGACAGACTGAGAAATAGAGATTACAGCTGACAAATCACTAAAAATTAATCAATTTTCACATTCTCCTTATAATCACTATGGGTCCTCACACCAGAGTCTTTAGGTAATCTGGCGAGCATTAACTTACATTTTACCTTATTATTAAAAGCATTAAGCACATATTAATCTATGATTTATTACAATTAGGTTTGTTCTAATTTAATTAAACACTGAGGCCTCTTAAGTATTCTATGAAACTCAGGTATGTTGCCTGAGTGGCAAGTGGGGTCTTTCTGAAAATAATATTTCAGGAATCTTTGGTGATATTTTAGAGATCTCCAAATGGGAACCATTACCATGGATGAGAATTTAGTTCTAGGGTGAAAATGTACATTAGTCACTGGGTAAGTATTGCCAGACTTCCTTCCCTACATCCACCTTCCATCCAGGCTCAGATTGCTGGGTCATTCTAGTGTGATAAACACCAGATCTCACCATAAAATGGTGTTTATTTACAATAAAAGAAGCAAGCAGATATTTCTGACTGCCCATTCAAAGCCATGCACTGAATGGTGGCCAGCCAACCAAAAAGTGATTATGTGTGTGACAATGCTGATGCTGAGCTCAAAGTAATAATATTGCTTCCAATTTTAAGGTTAAGTAAACCATGAACTGCCCTTTTATGTATAAATATGTCGGTTAAAGCATTCAAGTTGTCTGGAGAGGGGCTGGATCCCTTTGGTGTTTTGTTTACCACTACAAAGCTTCACCTTGGCTGAAAAGCCCATGTTTATGATTGTCACAAACCAACCAGCATTACTAACAATTTTGAAATGAAGATCTAAATAGTAAAATATCCTTTTAAAAAAATATATTTTCCCCCTGAAAAGCTTGCAGGGCCACTTGCACATGCAGCCACTGAAGTCCCAAAGGGAAGAGCTGGGGGAAGCAGAAAGAAGAGGGAGCTGAAACAGGCTTGAAGCTGCCAATTCCTTGTCAAATGAAGCAGAGGCAGAAACGCTCCAGCCTCACTGTGCCATCCATCACCAGAGTGCAGCTCATCCTCCCTGGGTTAGGGAGATGCATTTGGAGCACTGGGGAAATGTAAAGGTGGTGGTTGCACCACTTAATTAGTGGCTTCTTTGCAGTTTTCTTCTGTCTTCACTCAGAGCCAGGATTAAAAACACAAAGGAGACTAATTTTCTCATGTTTGGGTTTGGTTGTTTATTAAATCTTATCTAAAGTACAGAGAGTTCAGCAACACTTCCAGCCACCAGCTAGAAGTGAGCAAAATGGAGATGAACCCAGCTGGTGACAAGGTCTCTGAAAGCTAAACACTCCAGTAGAGAATTAACACCTGTATTATTTACACTTTTGGCCCAATAACCAAACTCCTGTGACCCTCAGTGCAGCACTGACTGTCTAACCAGAAACTACTGCCTGAAACCATGGAGAGGAAGGAAGAACAACACAGAAAGGAAACAACACCCAAAATCCTCCATCTTGTCCCACACCTATCACTATATTATAAAACCCTCAAATTCCAAACCCTTCACCATGTGAAATCACACACTTCTATTTAACTACACACCTGTGATTTTAACTCCATCACTCAAATTTGGAAGCCTTCTCCAAGGCCTCAGGTCAAAAGCAGTGTTCTCCAGGGGGTCAGAGCCAGAAAGCACAGAGAGCTCAAAAATCCCAGGCTTCTGGGATCCAACAGGGCAGGAGCCAAAGTCCCAGCAAAAGGAGGATGTGACTCTCCTTGGATGAACCACGCATCCCCATGGGCAGCAGGCTCCAACCACAGAGCCCACACTGCAAGAAAGTCAACACAACCAACAAGGGAGAATTTCTCCCCTTGAAAACTTTCCCTTTCCAGGGATTTTACCTCCCTGATGGAGACCACAATGGAAAATGTAGAGCTGCCCTTCAGGTTTATTATGACTTGGGCACCAAAGATGCACTGGGAATCAAACCTTCCCTCTTCAGGGTGGGCAAACCCTGGCTGCTGGCACAGGGATGAGCACACACAGCCCAGCAATCACTGGCCCAGAGGAGCTTCTTTTCCAATGGAAGGGAAAAAAAAAGATCCTCACAGCTCTTCTGGGCTGCCTGCAAGTATTAAAATGTTACTACTAAATAGGCACAGATCCCCCCCAAAACCAGGATCTGGAATTTCAGACAATAGCTGAACCCGAATTCATTGAAACAAAACCCAACAGCTCTGTTTTGAAGAGCAAAAATCCCCCAAGATGACATTTTTTTTGCTGTGAATTCTGGTCTGGCCCCTCTGTGGGAGGTGAGAACTGATCTAAAGAAGAAAAAAAAATTAAAAAAAAAAAAATTAAAGCTGCTTTTTCAGGGGTGAGACTGGTCATTTTGAGATGAATTTTAGGGGAAAAACTGCCCACAATCCAAATAAAAGGGGAGCAGTACCATGAGGGAGGCAGAAAAACCTTCAGGAAAGGCTGGGAGCCTGCAGAACTGCAAGAATTTCATGCAGGTGGAGAAAAATTATACTGATTAATGGAAATAAAAGTTTGGGGTGATACCAGAGCATTTTAATTGCATTTTTCCATCCCGTGTCACAGCACATTCCCAACATAAGCTCTTCATTTGATGCATGGATAATACAGCATTGTACTGCAGCTTCCTATAAAGTCCTGCTCCCAGCTCTTTGAACTACACATGCATCCAAAAAATTAGGAATTGCAGGATATTCAAATGTGAGAAAGCAGAGTAGTGGCACTCAACAAGAAGCATCACTGACAATTAAGAATTTCCTCCTCTGGCACCTGGAGTTCGGTAGGCACGGCTTTAATGATTTTATTTTCATTTGAAGGGGTCTGAATGAAGGAAGACGTTTTCATAGGGGAGAAATAAACAGCAGCCTAATCAGCCTCTGAGACACGAGAATCTAAATGAAGGACCCGGCCACCGACCCTTTGGCTCTTTTAAAGCACATGGATTTATCCTCATTACGGGATAAAAACAGCCCTGGCTCTGCTTGGGAACATCAGCTTCGTACCTCTCGCAGACAATCCCGATGGTTCCTGGCACAGGTGCCAAAATAGACATGTTCTGGCAGCCTGGAGGTTAAACTGGATTAATTCCTAAAACCTGAATGCTGATCTGCTGTCATTTAACATGTGCTCAACATGTGTGCTCAGCAGCAACTGCAAATGAAATATCTTAAATATTATCAAACGGTACATCATTAAATATAAATTAGATGGAAACAGGGGAAAGCTAAAAATTGACTAGGAGTTCAGCTACTCTAAATGGCTAATACGGCCATTTTTCACCTGAAGCCCTCTCCAATACAGTTTTGCCATTAAGCAAAAACCTAAAGAAAGGTAATCAATTCCAACTAAAAAGCACTTCTCCCGGAATGACTGCACTTCAAACCCCTGGCTGGCTGCCAGCCTCCCCCCCCACCCCCAGACAACAGCCATCAATGTTTCTGACTAGCACAGGAGCACGAGGGGCCATGCATAATTGACTGGAAGATGGGCTAAAACTGTGCCCAATCAGTGTGTGATCAAAACCGCGTGGAATATTCAGCGCCACTTGATTACACGGAGCCTCGTCCTGCCGCTCTCCTCATGAAATCTCTTCAAGGTCCAGAGTACTGTAATAAGATCATTACTGTCAAGCGCTACGAATCGCAGGCAATGAGTCTTGGGATAGGAAGTCATACTTCACAAGCTCCTCTGGTCTTCCTTTTTTTTTTTTTCTCCCCAACCCCCCCTCTCTCCCTCTCCCTTTTTTTTTTTTTTTTTTTTTGTATTTTACTGCGTGTTGAGGCAGCAAGGCGACGAGGTGACAGATAATGATCACATCACTGTGTGGCAACTAGAAAGGCACTTTTAAGAAAGAGCACAGAGAAATCAGCTTAAGAGAAACTCAAACAAATTTTTTTTTAAGGGCTTTTTCTTTTTCCCCCCTCAAAAATTAAATAGAATTAAACTGTGCAGTATTCTCCTTTCATGAATTGTGATTTAATGTCATTGAATTTAATCATTTGATAGATTTTCATATTATCCCAAAGCCTATTACCTCACAGACAAATGGCCAATTTTCTCCAGCTCACGCTCACAAAAGAAACCTTTATTAATTTTTTTTCTTTTTTAGAGTCGGGGGGGGAGAACTGGTGGAAAATGTCAATGATGAGGCCTGTTCAAGTTTCCCTTTTTACCTACTGCTTCCTGGAGTTACACACCACATATGATGCATAACATCTATCACAAGTAACTGGTCTGTAAAGAGAAAGGTGGAGGGACAGAAAACAGGAGATTAAAGCACAGAGTATAAAATAAACAGAACAGCAAGCTCGGCACTGAAACTTCACACAGGGCACGTGGATCTACAGCAGGGACTTCAGCTGATTTAAGGCTTAAAACTTAACAAGACAACATGGGTTTGAAATGACTGACTGGAAATAAACTGGCCAAGAGCTGGAAATAAAGAGCTCAGTATTACTGTTAGAAGAATGACATCAATACTACAGAGCATGGGAACTGGAATGGCTCCAGTTGTGGTTTTTAACTGGAGAAGGCTCCAGTGATGGGATTAATTGCTAAGGGGGAGGGAAAGTCCACCTTGCCCACATCTCCAGCACCTCCTCTGGTGGCACCTCCCATCATCTCCAGCAGATTCAACCCCACACCACAGCACTCTCCCCTTGTGCTCCCCAGGAGAACCCCATCCTCATGGATTTGTTCCCTTTCAAACACACTCCACTGGGAGACAGCTCCTCAAACCTACCCTTAGAACATCATCATTGCATGAAAAGACTCAAATTTCCACAGAATCCCAGAGTGGTTGGGGGTGTATGAGACCTCAAAGCCCATCTTGTCCGACCTCTGCCATGGGCAGGGACACCTTCCACTGTCCCAGGTTGCTCCATGCCCTGTCCAACCTTGGGCACTTCCAGGGATCCAGAGGCAGCCACAGCTTCTCTGGGCACCCTGTGCCAGGGCCTGCCCACCCTCAGAGGGGAAAATTCCTTCCCAACATCTGACATGACCTTACTCTTTCAGTCTGCAGCCAACATGTGCATTTTCAGCCATATATTTAGTGAAATTGTGCATATTTACCACCACTCTCCTTAGTTTTGGGCATGTGTCTTAAAAGATGTCACAAACACTTTGACAAAGAATCAAAACAACAAAGGGCACAAATATTTCTTGTTCTCCAGGCTGTGACTAAATCCATAATTGACTAAAATGTAGGGGTTTGCAACTAAAAAGGAATTAATGACCTGTTATGTTCTGTGTGTACCTTTTGATTATGAGCTCTTATCAGCCAAGAGCTGATATGTTTAATAAACCTTGGGGAGATCAGACCTGACACGATCCCCCTTGAATTCCAGGACTGAGCTATCCATGGTAAATCTCCACAACCAGGGCTTCTGAAGGGAATTGTTTGGGACTTCCACTCTTCAAAGGAAGCTATTTCCTACTGGTAGCTCAGTTCCAACAAGCTGATGAGTCCAAGTGCACAAGCATCCTTCAAAAACTAAATCTTCCTTCTACAGCAAAAACTCTGTTTATTGAAATTGTGACACTTTGCCTCAAGAGGTCACTTGTGGTGAAGATGAAGATTAACTTTTACTGAGCACAGTTACCTGATTTTAGCCTTTTCACTGGCTGAAGCTTTATGATACATAATAATCTAATTTTATGATATTTTAATTTAGGTATATAGGTTCATAATGAGATAAAATTGCCCTACACTACAGAAAAACTGGAAGGCAGTTGTAGAACAGGTACTGTTTAAGGAACAGAACTACCAACTTCTCTGGCAGGATTAACATTTTACAAACACCCACTGCTAGCTTGCACACATCACCTTGTGGACATGAGGAACCATTTTTGTAACCAAGGTCTCTGTGGCAAGCTCACAGGACTTTGCTGAGAACACCAATTACCCAAAGCCAGTGAAATGCTAAGATGACACTTGTTTTCATTCAGTTACACAGCTACTGAAAACTTCCTTCTCCCAAAAAATCAGGCCAAATCTCAGCATGGCACTGGATACACAGCGAGCCCTTCTGCTGTCACAGTGCTCAAAGTGGGACTAATCTTTAGGGAAACGCAGAAAATAAAGTAAAAGTGCTGTCATTCTCTCTCTCCAGATGTGCCAGTGTGTGCAACCACCACCAGCATTCATCCCAGGCCTCATCCCTTCCAGAATCCCCCTTTCCTGCTGACCACCACTGCGACACTTTTCCTTTCAACCAGGTAGGCGGAACCGGCCGCCTCTCCCGACCCCGGCTTCTGAAGGGAAGCAGGAATCTTTCAACTTGTTTAGCCTGCAATGAAGTAGGTTAAAACAATAGATGAGCTTCACCTCCCTTGTCTTTCACTCCTCAGCATCAACATAAGTGTCTTTCAGCAGCAGCCCTTTCATGTCAGGGAGGCTGTGGCAGCCGAGGCTCGAGGATTCCCAACAAGTGACCTTTCTGCCTTGGTTGAAAGCCAGGCTCTGAAGATTCGGGCTGGTTTTATTAATTTCTGCCCTCCTGCTTCCTGGGTGCACAGCCCTTGGCCAGGACTGAGTTTCCTGTGGATGGAGTGGAATTAGAGCCCCAGGAGTGTTTTGACAAGGAGAGGTGATAAACTCACAGATTCTCAAAAAAGCAGCTGGCACTACTGACAACAGATATGGGCACACACTGCTGGGTTTTCTTTTTAAAGCTCTCTAGCAGGCAGGAAAAACACAGCTAGGTATTTTGCTCATTTTTAATGCCAACTAAACCCTAAGACCTGCTTTGTTTTGGGAGGTATTTAAAGAAATTGTTTCCTAAAAAGCAGCTAGAGCAGAGAAGAGTTGGTCAGGGGAAGCTAACAACTTTTCCGAGATAATCTACAAAACAAGGATGCAAATACTTAACTAAACACATTCCTAAAACCTCCCTGAGAGCAAACTCATTAAACTCCAGGTATAGGAAGTAGTGTTTTTTTTTTTTGGTTTTTTTTTTTTGTGTCCAATATGAAATTTGGCAAAAAGTTATTTGCTGAAATTCCTGAAATGTTTCATGTGCAGTAAGACTCACAAATGACACAGTGATCAACAAACTGTAGACAAAGAGAATTCAGCAGTAACCCTAAATGGATTACAAACCTATTTAAAACCCCACAACCTTCCTAGTAACCTGCTTATCCTGCCAACCCCTCTAGTTCCAGATAAATGCTTCTTTTCTTCATTCAGCATTGCACTCAAAATGCCACTTTTCTATTCCTCTCTCTTTAAGCCATGAATATTTTTTAAAACTATGAACATTTACTTCCTAAAACTTCAGGCACTTAAAGAGACCAGAAATAGATGCAAAACCTGCTGTCACTAAACCCTTTATCAGAAGATGCACAGAAATACTGCATGACAGGATGGGAACATACTCCTCTTCTGTATGATTTGGGTCTGCATTTGGGATTTAAAATTTTAGATTTATGTATTTATTTTTTAGAGGAGAAAAACTTAAGATACCGCTTATCATTTTAAGGAGAGTATAAGTGAGAAAAAAAAGAAAAAAAAGCAAGCAGGAAATTATTAAGGAATTACTGTTTTCCCTCCTGATTCATCCTCTTGCTTTGTGTTGTTGCGGTACCCCAATACCATTACACAGCAGGCTGTGATTATTGATAGCTGATTTATAGGGACAGGCTAAAGTAATTAGGATGGCAAGATCACCAGGAGTAACTTTTGTGACATTCCTACACGGGCAACACCTGTTTGCTGTATCCTCTGATGGACTCCAAATAGCTTTTACTTGAAGAAGTTTTGATGGCAGTTTAGTTCTGGGCATCACTTCAAGCAACACAATCCATCCAAGGACCTCAGCATCCAATGGATTCGATTCCAAAGGTTACAAGCTCTTTAATAGGTGAGTGGTTTTGCCCTTGCTGCAGCTGCAGGTCAAGATATTGCATTTCAGAGAAAAGGCAGTGACGACACTGTGGCTTTTTGTGCTGGAAAGGCTTGTGAACATGCTGTCCTCTGACAATGTCAGAAGGTTTCTTCCAGACCATAAAAAGCCAAAAAAAAAAATAAAAAATTAAATATATATATTAGAGCAGCAAATAAAAATACCCTCCTTCATCATGGTGCTTAATTCAGTGTATGGTAAGGAAGTATCAGCATTAACAATGTCAAGTCCACTTGTCAAAGGAAGAATCTGCTCTCCCACTTTTGCTTCTTGAGTTGTTTCCACCAAACCCCCAAAAATCCCAAATGACTTTTTTTCCCCCATATGCTTAGAGAAATAGAATTTTTTTAGTTCAGTGTGGCCACCACAGTTGAAGTCTTCACCCAAGGAAATGTATGTTAAAATTGTGTGGAGGACACCACAATGTGGTTCCAAGAACATTTAAATCACTGCAGGGTATGATGCCAGCATGTAAGTCACCAGGATGCCCAGGAAAGCTAAGGGTGGGAGGCTGCAGGGGAAATGCCCACAGGTTTTCTATGCATTTCAGTGACCCTCTGCATTGCTTCAGATTTATTCACTTAAAAAAGCAAAATTTCAGGTGTTACACAGAGAACTGTGTTTCTCTAATTCACCTTGTGATTCTGGTTCTGGGGTGGCTGAAAGGGACACAGGGAGACACCAGCTGAAAGCACTGATGGTTTTTCTTACTGCCTAAAGAACAAACAAAAAGTCTCATAGAAAACAAACACATATTTTAATTGCCCATTTTACTAGGGCTCATTTTCCACATTCAGTGACACAAAACATGTGCTTTTAAAAAACAAGGGTTTTGTAAATATGTTTAACAGTTTACCCCAGAAAAATAAAAAGATAAAAATAGGATTTCTCAGTAAACTGGGGTTCATCCTTTAGCTGAAAGCCAGAAAGTGTAAACCTGGAGTTGGGTCTGGACTGCACAGAGCAGCAAAGCACCAGGAAAAGCAATTACTGCACAAGGGGCAGAGAACAAATACCTTTGTGTTAAGAAAACAGTTCTGAGAAGAAACATAAAAGGTCCTTCTTTGTCCTTCAAAACTTCTTTAGAAACAAATGATGAAGAAGAACATGGATTTCAGAGAGTTTGGAAAGTCAGCCTGAAGTTGCTGATCACACATCCTGCTCCTCAGGCGCTGCTTCCCAGCTCCACCTGCGCACATGGACGCGGAGCTGGGGCGGTTTTGCCCCAGGATGCTGAGAGGAGATGAATTCTCTTCCCTGTGAGGGTGGGCAGGCCCTGGCACAGGTGCCCAGAGAAGCTGTGGCTGCCCCTGGATCCCTGGGAGTGTCCCAGGCCAGGCTGCACGGGGTTTGGAGCAGCCTGGGATGGTGGAAGGTGTCCCTGCCCATGTCCCAACCCAGGGGTTGAATGCATGGGCTGTAAGGTCCCTTCCAACCCAGCCCATTCCATGATCCCATGGTCTCCCCAAGGCAAGGAGTGGGTGTACCCATCCCACTGGGATGTGCTTGTGCTGGCCCCACTGGCTGGATCTCCTGTTAATGAAAAACCTGAGAGCAGGGATGATCCCAGTGCTGAAAGGCAGCCTGGGGCTTTCCTAAAATCCCAGTGATGGATGGAGGGGAGGCAGGCTCAAGCTGGCACAGCCATGATGCTTTAAAACTAACAAGAGTAAGAAAAATAAACACTGGGAAAGATCTTTCTGTGAAGAGTATTTCCAAGGAAGCTTTTTAATTTTTCTGCTTGTTTTCCAGCTGAAAAGCCTTCCTATTATCCCTGGCTGTTCCAGGAAGTGCAGCAGCACAAGGGGACTCGAGCAGATGAGGCTCTGAGCAGCCATTCCTCTTTGAAACACAGCTCTGTCTAATCCTGCTCCGAGCAACTTCAGGCAGCATGGTGGGAAAAAAACTGCTGGTTGCTGGCACCTTGCCTAATGTAAGCATTCCTGCTGCTACCCTCAAAAACACGGAGGGATTTTTTTTCAGTGACAAGTTCTGCACAGAGAACTGAAAAACTTCTCCCTGGGTTTCGCCGTGCTTGGAAAAAAAAATCACAAGAATCTGACTTTCCAAAATAGGAACTGCATTTTAATTTTCATCCAAGTGCAGCGCAGGTGCTTTAGCATTTTTGTTGCTGTGAGCATTGTCTCAGAAAAGCTGCAGAAAGATAAACCAAGTGAGATGAAAGAACCCATCCCAGGAAGAGAGGGCTGTGCATGTGCAGATAGTGTGGAGAGAGAAGAATCAGCATGACCTTTATGGAAGGGCATGAAAGGGATGAGAATCAGTCCTTGGAATTGGTGAACCACCCTGAGCTCAGTGTCCATCATCGTGATATCTGAATACTTGGGCAGAGGTCACTGATCAAAGCAGGCACGTTCAAGGAGGGAAAAAAAGCCCTGCAAAGTGCAGTAAAAATGCTCGAGTTTGCTGAAGACCAGATTTAAACCTCATTGAACACCTCAGCTTTGGTGCAGATGAAAATGAAGGAACCCAGAATTCCTGTTTGAAAGCTGACACTTTAAACGTGCATGGAGCCAAAGGAAGGCGACACAAAATCTAGAATTACCCACACCATTCAACGGGGATCCATTGTACCTGCCTGAGAACAGCAACTGCAGGAGGAGCCTCCTCATCCTCCTCCTCTGCACATGGAGCCAAGGGTTTCAGGAAGGAAGGATTCCAGGAAGGAAGGATTCCAGGAAGGATTCCAGGAAGGAAGGAAGGAAGACATGGCTCTTCCACACTCTCACCACAGGCTTCTGGAGCCCATTTGCAGCAAGTCACCTGCTGCATCTTTGATCAAAGTGTCTGCATCTCCCAGAACATCTTTGATGGCCTCATTTGAACTTGTGGTCTTCAAAAGTGCAGTAATCCTCTGAGGGTGCAAATCTACATTACAGTGGGGGAAGAAAAATCCCCAAGGGAATCTTTGAGGCCACTGGACAGATTTATAGCCAAACGCTGGAGAAGAAGGAAACAACTAGAACTGAAAACTGCTTTGAAGTGCAACACAGATGTGGGAATCATAGAATCATGGGATATCCAGAGTTGTAAAGGACCCACAAGGATCACTTATCCAACCTCTGTCCCTGCTCAGACACCCCAGTAATCCCACCCTCTGCATCCCTGGAAGTGCTGTCCAAACATTCCTGGAGCTCTGGCAGCCTCGGGGCTGTGCCCATTCCCAGGGGAGCCTGGGCAGTGCCCAGCACTCTCTGGGGGAAGAACCTTTCCCTGATATCCAACCTAAACTCCTCTGCTTGCAGAAAATACCCAGAAGAGCTTGAACCTGGCTGGACTCGAGGATCTTCGAGGCCTTTTCCAACCTCACTGATTTGGTGATTCTGCCTTGCACCAACACAAATACCAGCAAACCCAAAGGCTGCCAGGATTTGGAAAGAGCAGCCCCCCCAGCTTTTCTGAGTCTTGCTAGGACGTCCTTAATGGGAATCTACAGCCACTATTACTCTTTGTGAGACGCCCTTCTCCTAAAAGGACAGGGAGCTGGAGCACGCCTCATTGCCTTCTCCTTCAGCTCTGGCTGACAGACGAGGCTGCCTGTCCTCGCTGTCAGCCTTCCCCTCCCAGCCCCGCCAAGCACTCAAGGACCTGCAGGATTAGCTGTCTGCTGAAGGATGCCCACAGCTCTGGGATGCCCAGGGCCCTGAATGGAAGCTCCTGATTCTGCTCTTGTGGCCAAACTGCTGCTTTTCAACAGCAGGGTTGTGCTTGAAAGAGATGCTGTAAAATTAAAGAATTTAACAATCACTGAGGCTCTGCTGAGACACAACTGGCAAGTCCCAAACAGAACAGAGTGCTCACCTCAGAAGACGTGGGAAGAGGCAGGTCAAAGGAAGCTGATGGGCTCACACAGAGGCACAAACACTGTTAAAGGAGATGTTGGCACTGTTGGAGCCTGTCCAGGGCAGGGAATGAGCTGGGAAGGGGCTGGAGCCCCAGGAGAGGCTGAGGGAGCTGGGAAGGGGCTCAGCCTGGAGAAAAGGAGGCTCAGGGGGCCCTTGTGGCTCTGCACAACTCCCTGACAGGAGGGGACAGCCGGGGGATCGGGCTCTGCTCCAGGGAACAGGGACAGGAGGAGAGGGAACGGCCTCAGGCTGGGCAGGGGAGGCTCAGGGTGGATATTTGGGAAAATTTCTCCACAGAAAGGGTTGTCCAGCCCTGGCACAGCTGGAGTCCCCATCCCAGGAGGGATTGTAAAGATGTGTGGATATGGCACTTGAGAACATAATTTAGTGGCTTGGCAGTGCTGGGGGAATGGTTGGACTCCATGGTCTCAGGGTTTTTCCATCCTAAATTATTCTACTCCCTTTAGGGCTCCAAGTGTTTTACTGAGTTGCTGCTTTCCAAAAACTTCTTGCCTTTCTGGAAGCACAGTGATTCCATTTCTATGAGAGGGGCAATTTTGTTGAGTTTTTGCAAGAGGATTTCAGGTAACACAGTGTGATGCTGGAAGACGAGGAGGGGAGGAAAACAGAGGAGGATGAAAGACAGACTCTGCAATCAGAACAGGGACATCAGGGACAAGAGACCCAACTGCAAACCCCCCACTGCTCCCTCTGGGTCTGTGCCTGTAACCCAGGACCACACAGGCTCCAGCTCCAGTGCCTTGTGAAAATAATCTCCCCAGGAGAAAGAAAACATACACCTATTAACTGCTCAGAAAGAGATTTTTCAAAGGCTCTCGATGTCCAGCTGGTCTTGATTCATATTGACTTCAACAAAATATTCTTGGGCCAATGGTGAATGCTCTGAAAAATCCCCTCTGTAATTTGCCATTGAGGTATGAAAATAAGTGGTGTAAAAAGGCTCCTTTAAAGGAGAAAAAAAAAAAAGGACAAATTAAAAATGAAAGGTTGAACTAAAATTTGGCTTCAGGCCATAAACTAGGAGGAAACTAACAGTAAAGATAGTTAAATGACTGGAAAGAGAACACAACAGGAGCTGCTATGAAAAAAAGCTGATGGCTTTTAAAAAAAGGATTTGTATAGATAGCTGGGGAAATAAATTCCGGATGTGATAGAAGTGCAATTGAGAAATTAAATAAATGGAAAATAAGGATGACTAAGTAGTAGTTAACATGCCCCTTCTCAGTTGTATACTATTATCACATCTATTTTTAATGTCTCTTCAGCTGTCTGCAATTGTCATCCTTTTTTCAGAACTTGTTCCAACATTCTTTGATACTGAATTAGCTGTTTTTTACTCTCCCATGCTTACAACCACATCTTTTCTTACCCAACACTCCCCTTTCCCCACAATGTTATTCCATTGTCTCCCTTTTTCAACTCTCCTTATGTGTTGACTCCCCAGTTTCTGAGCCCTCCAACAACCCTTGTTCATTTTTTTTTTTTCTGGAGCTCTTTTGGTTGAATCCTAGCATGTTTCTTTTCTTCTTTTCTAAAGCTGCAAGCATGTTTTATATCATATCTGGCTCCTGTACACATTGTTACCCCTTCAGAAGGGCATTGAACAGCTACAGTAGTGTGGAAATAGTAAGCTAAACTAAGGGAGAAAAAGAAGTTCTTTTTTGGCTTTTGGTTTCTGGCTCTCAAAAAAAAGAACCCAAACATTTAAACTCTCCCCTTTTCCCTTTTATCCTCAAATAACACAAGCTTTCCACGAGCAGCTGAATATTCAAACAATGAGAGGCATCAGAAGTGTTGGCCATTCTAGAGCTCAGGATGTGCCTAAGGAGATGTGATAACACAAGATTTAATAATACTGAAAAAAATACACAAGTTCTGACGTGATCTGTGGAGTGAACCTGAATTTTTCCTCCTTGTTAACCTTCTAAGTGTGCCTCTTCCTTACCTCAACACCTAATGATGCTCCATATTAACTTGGGGACTCTGATTTATTTAAAAAAAAAAAAAAAAAAAGGGTTCTAAACACATTTCAGGCAGCTGAATTCACCACTGTGATGCCTCAGACGGTTCAGCTCCATCATTACAAGCTCAGCCTTTAATTTCTCACAATTCCCTTTCCCTTGTGCATTCAGAGCCAAGGCTGTAGCTGACCTAACAACACTCTTTGGGATGGCATTTTCAAAATTGAGGCTTGGATTTTTCCTGCAGCCTACCTTCAGCCGTGCCCGAGATGCCATCAGCTTTGAAGTTGCTTGTGCTTTTCTTCCGGCGGTGCTTCTTTCTGTTGGCGTGGGGGGAAGGAGGGGGGTCCAGTTTGGGGCTGGTGGTGCTGGATATGCTGGGGCTGGAGCACACTGAATCTCCCAGGCCGGTGTCTGCAGTTGGGTGGGGGGAGAAATAAAGGGGGAGAAGAATCAGAATGCTGGAGATTTAAATGAGCTGGTTGTTGGAACCCGAGCTATAACCCCTGGCTGCTGGTGAGCTCATTCAGGAGATTCTCCAAACAATACCCATCGTTTTCTTCTAAAAGGTACAAGAAAACTTGGCTGAAGTGCTGATTCAAGTCCTGTCAGACTAAGAGGACTCAGCATCAATTCTAGGAGCAGGCCAGCTGGAATGCACAAAAACAATGCAAAAGCACTTTATTGCTTCCAATTGCTCCTTCCTCCAAAGATCCTCCCTAGCCTCAAATTAATTTGTGTAATACTTGGACATTTTAATACCTAAAGGGAGATATCCCTGCATTCTCTGGATGTTCTCTGCTATCATTAATGTCAGACAGGCACACTGAAAAGGTGGTGATGGCAACAGAGGTGGGAAAATAAGGTAAGTAATGTACAGCTGGTACAGGTAATAATTGTGTGATAAAGGTTCACTTCCTACCTGCTCCCAAGGAAAAGAAATAACCCCACATTACTCTGTTCAGTTTCCTGCTTTATTAACTCCAACAGTTTTAAGAACTGGATCCTTCCACATAGTAAATAGTCAAGTAACCTTAATCCAGGACTTCCCCCCAAGGTTGGTAATATGATTTTTGTTTAATTAGTGGCTTGGTTTGGATTTTAATTATAAAATTCTACATAAAACCTACACTTAAAGGAAAGTGCTTGCTATTATGGAAAGTGAAGCCATTTCCAGAACCTTGCTTAAATACCATATTGCACCTCAGTGCAGTATCAGGACTGCATTTATGTGCCATATCCTTAAAATCTCCTAGACAGATATTCAGCAAATACATTCCCATGACTGCCTTTTAGGGTTAAATACCTGATGATTGGTTTCAGAATAGCAGACACAGGGAAAATAATAAAAATCCTTATTGTAAAGCTTAAGTGTAATAACTTAAGGAGTGCATTTAAGTTTAACTTAATATGTCAGAAAAACACCAAGCCAAAGATTATTAAAAAAATAGCTTTTGATTTTTTTTGCATAGTTAAATTCCCACAGAACTGCCTATTTGACAAAACCCAACTTATTTTGGTTTCTTTTTCCTCCTAATAAAGTTTATTTACTAATTATCCCCCAAGCACAGTTGTGCTCTAAGTTATTAGTGGGGGATAAATTATGTAGCTAATTGCCTGGCAAGAGAGACCAAACCAAACATTAATCTCTATATTAAGGATTTCTGTTCTTTTCCCTACAACCACTAGCTTGAAACCAGTCCCCAAGAATTTAACCCCAAAAGGGAATAATGGGAATGTATTGACTAGGTATCAGTGTAGGAGATTTTAAGGATTTGACCCATAGCTGGTGCAAATGGCTCTCCTGGCAGAGTTTGCTGTCTCTCCAGGAGAGGAGGAAGGCAAACCCAGGTGAAAATCCTGGTGGGAACTCTCTCAGCCAAAGGGACAGATCCCTTTGGATCCATGACACAGAAAGAAGATGCAGAAGAAGGTGCCAAAAACACAAAGGCATAAGCACAGATGCAATGGGGGTACTGCCAGTCTCAAATACTGCTTGACTCTGGAGGTTTCCAATGGTGATACTTCAAAAGAAGGAAAAAACCCCAGGCTGCCCAGAGAAGCTGTGGCTGCCCCCAGATCCCTGGATGTGCCCAAGGCCAGGCTGGACAGGGCTTGGAGCAACCTGGGATAGTGGAAGGTGTCCCTCTCTGAGGTGTTAGAACTAGTGATGTTTAATTTCCCTCCCAACCCAAACCTTTCCAGGATTCTACAATTCAAAATGCTTCATGTTTCCCCCCTCATTCCCATTAAACCCATCTGAGTTCATCACCTCCTACACCCGCAGCACCAACCACCGTGCCCTGCACCCATCAAACGGTGAAAAAACCCCACAGACCTGAGGCAGCACCACAGAATATATCCTGTTAAAAACCATCAGGGTAGATCCACACACTGGTGGCAGCTCTGTCTAATTTCCAGGCCGTAAATCCCCCCAACAAAACCTGCTGGAGAGCTCTGAAAAATGAGGGACGTACAGGGTTGATGCCTGGCGTCGCAGAGCTGAAGAATTAACCTCCCGTGGTAAATCCTCGTCATCCACAGCCCCTTCCAGGTAATAACAACCTGCTGTCCTTGGGTCAAACTGCTCTCAAGTGGGAGCCTGGAGCTTTCCCTCCCCCTCAACCAGCAAGGAAAGGCTGATTCCTCATAAACGGAGCCCGGCCGATACCGGCGGTGTGTTACTGCCCCGATTCCTGGTTTCTGAGCCCACCCTTTGAAGATGGGAGTTATTTAACATTCCCCTGGTTTAAAATATGAGCAATCAAAAGGCGCTGGGTGCTTCCACGCTGTGCTCTCCCATTTCCCACTCCTTCTCCTGCCTGACAAGGTATTCTTCAAATTGAAAAGAGGGCTCCTGAAAGCCCGGGTTCGGGAAACTGTAAATGAGTTCAGGCTTCAGCCCGCTGAACGCAATTTCATCCTCCTGACTGAATACAAATAATGCATTTTATTTGGTATCAATTACCACGCCTGAGAACAGACGACCACCGCCGGCACTATTAAATATATATATATTAAAAAAAAAAAAAAAAAAAAAAAAAAAAAAGAGAGGGGGAGAAAAAGGCAAGGCAAAAGGCACGGCAAATTAAAAAAGCAAGCGCCTCATTACTCCCCATCTCAAGCAGCTTTGACAGAGGCGCTGGAACTCATAAGCAGCGTTCCACTGGGCTGGGATGGGCTGTTTTCCAGCCATCCCGCACGTTCAATGTCAGCCATTAGTTCTTCCCAATCGGGCATCAATGTTCAACACACACCCGAAAAAATATATAATACTGGTAATAATAATAACAATCTGCAGCCTCTCCGAGCTTCAATACTTGAAGTATGAGTCAAAGCAGCAGTTTCACTTTTCACTTGGGAAGCTGACAAGCATGACTAGAGGGGGAATAAAATAACATTCAGTTCGCATAAATATCAAGCGGGCTGCTTGAGACTGATGGGCCAGGAATGTATTCTTAGCCATCATTCTGGCAGACAGGCCCAAGGACACTCATAACTTATTTTACAATCATTTAGTTTCAGCTCAAGTGGAAAACGTGACAACTTATCTCTGCTGACAAGATGCCATATCGAACCTTACAATTAACTCTCCCCCGATTATCTGCCCAGCCCATCATTAGCTCTGAGGCTCTTGATGGACTGTACGGGCACAGCTTCCCTTGATGATGGTCATCATTTGCAGGGTGCAGAGCTCCATTACACGACACTGAGGACAAAACTCTCCCCTTGCCACGTAGCTGGGGTTGTCCTGACCGGCACAGCCTCACTTCTGCAACTGTTTTGAATTGATGTGCAGTAAAATGCTGCTGGAAATTGTCCTCTCCCCCAAAACGGAGCATCCTCGTGTTTCAGCCCATCCCTCCTGCTGCCTGTGACCTCCAGGAGTGAGCCAGAGAGGCCCATGCTCTGTCCCAGCAGCCAGGAGCCTTCCTCCCTGCTCTCCGTCCCTCCCCAGTGCCATTACTAACTCCTTCAGCTGGAAGGGAGAGCTGACACAGCCACACCACGGAATCATTTGGCTTGGAAAGGACCTTAAACACCAACTTCTCCCACAGGACACCTTCCCCTGTCCCAGGATGCTCCAAGCCCTGTCCAGCCTGGCCTTGGACACTTCCAGGGTCGCGGCAGTCCTGTATAAGGATGTGCAGTATCTCACTCCACGCCCAAAAGCAACAAGTGACACTTGGTGACCAAACACCACCTGAGGTACGAAGAGATGGGACATAAAAACCCCACCCCTCTGCTCTTCACATGGTGATTTTTCTCTACAGGTGCAGGACATGTGGATTAGGACAGAGATTGTTCTGCTTGTGCAAGTCCAACCCTCATTTGTCAGAATTTACCAAACAAAACAAAAAAGCCGATGCAGCTTTTACTCCACAAAGCAAGTGCCATGTCTGCCTCACTCCAAGATCCATTTTGCAATTATGGTCATGAGAGAAATTCCTTTCAAGCATGACAAACACAGAAGAAAGGAGGGGTGGAACAGAAGAAACACTTTGTCTACAACTACAACCCAGAGTCAAGAGACAGAACGTTAAATGAAAACCAATCCTCAGAAGAGTCTCAAGAGATGTGCTCTTGTACTGGGCTTTATTTGCTGTTTGAAAGAATTTGATGTCCTCTCCCAGTGTTACACATCTTTTGTAAAAGGCAACTTTCCATTCCAATTCCCACTTCCTATCTTTTCTGTTATTTTGTTATTTGGAAGCTGCACAAACAAATACGCTCAGCAAATGGATCTCAAGGACAGCTCCATTTGTGCCCCCTAAAGACTCTGTGAGTGTCCTGGATTTGAAAAGAGTGAAAAATTAACAGAATCATCACTGAAATCACCAGACTGGAAGTGACCAATAGATCATCCCATTCCACCCCCTGCCATGGGCAGTGACACCTCCCACTGTCCCAGGCTGCTCCAAGCCCCGTCCAACCTGGCCTGGGACACTTCCAGGGATCCAGGAGCAGCCACAGCTGCTCTGGGCACCCTGTGCCAGGGCCTGCCCACCCTCACAGGGAACAATTCCTTCCCAATATCCCATCCATCCCTGCCCTCTGGCAGTGGAAGCCATTCTCTGTGTCCTGTCCCTCCATCCCTTGTCCCCAGTCCCTCTCCAGCTCTCCTGGAGCCCCTTTAGGGTCTGGAAGGGGCTCTGAGCTCTCCCTGGAGCCTTCTCCTCTCCAGATGAACACCCCCAACTCTGAGCTGTCTGAAACTCAATCCAAACCCAGGCTGTACTTCCTGGTGCCCCTAGAACAGAAAACAACCACCCTGTATCCTGAATTCCCAAGCCCCTGCACCAAACCTGTCCGGGATACGACTCCTTCAGCATCCGTCACAGCAGAGGTTCAGGAGATGCCAGCACAGGAACCAAGGGAATGAGGGGCAATAAGGCAGGATGAGCACCCCAGGGCAGGGTAAAGGAGTGGGGGTGGAAAAAGCAGGGGAAGAGGCAACATGTGAGGTACGGGAATAGCACAGCACAAAGGCTGGGACACAAAAGTCCAAGCGGAGCTTCGTCGTTGGCCCACGGCTCCTATTCTCTCTCTCACACACACAACCCTCTCTCCTGTGTAACCATCTGCAGTGGAACCAAGGATATTCTGACCCCTTCTATCTTCGTGTCTTTTGATTTATTTCATATTTTTGTCAAATCACCTATTTACAAAAACTTGAAACAAACTCAACAGGTGACGCTATTCTCCACAGACCAAAGTCGAGCTTGATCTGGTTTACATTTTTCTTGCATCTTCTTGTTAAAATTTTCCAACAGGCTTTCAAAGTGAAATTAGACTTTTTTGTCAAACCCAGCTCCCCAACACGGCCTTATTCTCAAGTGGCTGGAGATTGATTAATTTGGGTTTTTGATTTGCCGAAGTGACAAGAAGTCAGACGTTACAAAAGCACGAGCGGTGAATGGGATCAATTAAAGAGCAGAAGCAGCAACACAATTAATAGCACCAGGTTCAAGAGGAGAAAGAAAGCGCTGATGACGAAAACAACAGCAACAGCTCTGCCTGCAGCAGGAATCTTTGCAGCGACCCAAGGAAGGCTGAATCCAAAGAGGGTGTTTCAGAACTTTCACTATGCCATTAGTGCTGAAATGAAATAAGGCAAAGATGTCGGTAGCTGGTGGACTGAATAATAAAAAAATAGCTGGACACTTTCATCTTCCACACATGTGTTTTAAATAAAGGTGAGAAAAGCAATCCTTTTATTTAAGCAGGGGAAGCAAGAGACTATAACTATCTGCAGTTTGTATTTCAGACCCATTTCCCCGAGCTGAGATTTTTCTGGCTGTGAAATCCACTGCTCTCCAGCTTCCCTTTACAGCTATTACCATAAATGTTCTATCAAGTTCTTTATCTTCCTCCTCTGCCTCAGACCGAAGTTAAAGGGATGCTGCAATCACACAGCACCACGGAAGGCTGAAGTCAGGCACAGGTGTACAGGACTGACACTAAAATCCTGTCAGAACTGCAGCTTGGCACAAGTCGGTGGATGTAAGAAACACTTGAGAGTGGAGGAGAAGGGGTGGCATGAGATTACAGCCTCCAGGATGAAAAAAAAAAAGGCAAATATTTGTCAAGTACAGAGAGCTCATACCTTTGGGAGGAATTAGGTGCATCTGGTCATCACTGAGCTGACCTCAGCTCGGACAGTCAAGCTATGGAGGGCTTAAATGAACCTGCTGCACTGAAGGAAATTAAAGAGAGCTCTGAGCAGAACTGGGGAATGGACATCAAAGAGCCTTGTGAGTCTTCCCTTTCCATGGCAATCTCCCATTTTTGCAGCCTTGTGTCCAGAGCCTGCAAATCTCAAGGCTGTCCTGTCATCCTCAGGAAGCCCCACTGAACAACTCCTTTCCTCTAAGAGCAATTTTAGTCAAATAAGGAAAACAAAGCCTCCTTCTAGAACGCAAAAGAGGGACCTCTCTGCTTTTGGAGGGTCTAGCTTTTGCAGTGTGGCAGCACCTCAAGTGACCAGACCTCAGAGCATGAGTGTCCCTTCCACTTTGTGACAAGGGAGGGACATTGTCCGTAGACCTGGGAGAGAAATCAGTCTCAAGATGCTCAGTCCCAGATACTGGAAGGCTTCAGTAATTTTGGAAAGACCCTCATTACTATCACCCTTATCCAAGGGAAGACAAATCACCTGTAGCTCATTCCCTATCAATGCACAATGTTGGGCATTCATAAAAGAAGCATGAGAGCAGAAAGGCAACAATAGAGTTTAAAAAAACCCCACAAAAGTACATTTTCCCTCCTAAGGAGCAACACATTACAGTGCTGGCAAAACAGCATCCTGCTCCCTGGAACTTGAAGGATGGCTAGGAAGAAAAGAAGCTCCCTTTCAAAGGAAGCTCCTTGTTTCCTGGAGGAATTCACCAGCTCTCACAAGGAGAGGACACAACTATTCCTATGTGATTCTCTCCTATGCTGCCAGCACGGTGACAAGCAAAGCAAAGACTGTGTTTTACAGGACCTGCAACCTCAGAATGTGAACTGGGGATGAGATCCTAATCTTGCTGCACACATCTTGCCTGCAGCAGGTTTAGGTGAGGGGCAGGGATGATATAAACTACTCCCTGAGCGAGCAGGGTTTGTTAATTTATCTCACCCCCTATTACACAGACGCATCCCTGCACTCCCCTCCTCTGCTCTGGATGTGAACATGCCCTGTGGAAAGATCAAGCCTGACAAGCTGTTTGAACACATAAGGACAACAAATCAGGGAAGAGATGCGAGTCTGGGATGCTGCAGGATGCCACTACATCCCAAGGCAAACGAACTTGGTGGCTCCTGCTGAACAGACCTGCAGTCGAGATGTACAGGGAACATCCCTAATTCTTCTGGCAGAACGTTTTCACTGGGCAGCACCAGCCCTGTGAGCCTCACATGGTGTCACCCTGAATTGTTACCAACAGGGTGTAGGATGCTGTGGGCATCGCTGTTTCCCCAGGCCATCAACTGTGATGTGGAACAGAGAGGTGGAAAACAGTACGAAAGGCAGAAATTATGGGGAGTCACTGCAGGTAACTCGATCATTTCAGGGAATTTGCTCCCTTCCCAGGAGGGAGAAAGGAGATGGATGGTCCTTTTGCACCTCAGGGCAGAACTCCTGGTTCAGTTGCAGGTCACATGTTGGTCTGTCTGGGCCAGTTTGGATGGGGCTTGGAGCAGCCTGGTCCAAGTGGGATCAAGATGGCCTTTAAGGCTCTTCCAACCCAAACCGTTCTGTGATTCTATGATTCACATCGTTACTGGTTTCTATCCCCCCCTTTTGAAACCACCAGGCACCTCAAGAGCAGCTGCCAACTGCAGCACCTTGGACATGGCAAATCCACCAGGACCATCCCCAGGAATAGTGATGTGGGCACAGACAGACACTTGGAGCACACTAAAAGAACACATTTTGGGGGAATGAGCTCCATCATGGTCAGGTTCGTACAAATGTGTGACAAATTCGATATTAGATCTAAATGAGATGCATAATAAATTCACCTTAATTACACAGAGAGAGGCAGAGCTCCGCCCTGATCTAACCATCAGCTCTGTCTTCTCATTGCATTAAAAAATCCTCATTTAACAACATTTTGCTTTGAAATAGAGCCTGCAGGTCACCAGGCACTTGGAAAATAATGAATCCATGGCTTACCGAATCACTTCCTACTAAAATATTTACCTTGTGTTTCAAGATAGGCAAAGTAAGACAGAGAGGAAGAACTGACTCTCTTCAAAGAGATGCTCAGAGCCAGAAAGATGTCTCGTCTCTACTCCTGTACTTTAACCTTCCGTCTGTATAACCTGTGGATAACTTCAAGCTTCAAACCCACTCTGTGGTAATTGAGAAGAGGTTAGGAAACTCTCCACTGTCAGTCCATGAGACTTCAGTGACAAGCCCTAATATCAGTGTTTTGGAGGGGGAAAAAAAAAATCAAGAGACTTTCACTATTAACATTTTCCAATTAAAGCTGAATAATTGCTGTATAGCAAATTGGCTGTTAATTGCATCATGCTAGGCAGGAAAAAGCTAAGGCTTTCCTGGTAATGTATGCCACGAGCAGCGGTGTCAGAAAGGAAGAGAAATAATGGCAGCAACACCAAGACTGCTCTTAATCAAAGGCAAAATCAAACATTTTCCTATTGCAGAGACCCAGAGCTGAACAGCAAAGCTCTTAAAACACAAAGCTCTGTCTGTCAGAGGTGTCAGGTGGCGTAACTGCTATCGACAAACTTTTTTTTTTTTTTTAATTTTCAAGTTTAATCAAGGCCTGTTCCTAGCCCTTGGATAAATATGTCGGGGCCCTTCATCAGAGAAGCCCGGGGTGCACTGGATACTCCTCCCAGCCACGGCTGCATGAAGGGATGAGATCAACTGTGACAAATGAAGGCCCTGGGGACTTGAAAGGAGAAGCTCTCCCACCTGCAGGAAGGGAAGGCTGGGGCTCTGAGCTCCAGCTGGCCCCCAACAATCCCCAGGTTGTGGCCAGGGCCCGGCACAGAGGCTTCTTTCACTGCCCGAGCCGTGTGTGCTGTGAGGCACCTTTGAAGTGTTGGATTCCATAGGTAAGGAATCCACAACATCCCTAAAAAACCCCACACTCTGGGATCTGGCCACAGCCACGCTTGAGGAGGCAACTGCTCTGCTCTTCATTGAACAGAAACTTCATTAAGCCCAAGAAGGAATCAAAGCACTGAGAGTGTTTCTTGCACGCTCTTGCTCCAGACCCTACAAAACAAAGCACTGCACTCCTGGCTGTACATTAAACAAGAATGTTACTATTACTAGCATCTGTTGGAACTTCTGGAGTGTGGCTGTGCAAAGAAGAAATCCTCAAATCAGGAATTGCTCCCATGGGAGCTATACATGAACATTTTGCTTTCTCCGCTTTGCGTTTAAACCTTTACAAAACTTTAAATAAATTTAGAATTTACATTACTGGATAAACTTAGCTTATTTAAATTAAAATAAAAAGATTAAGAAAAAATAAAAGCTCACTGATTTGTGAAGTTTATTTATTTCCCTCTTTAAGTTTTCCTTATCAGTTCCTTAAATACAGAATGCACTGGGGGCTTATTAAATTTGTAAGACATACTACTTGAATCAAAGAATTTATAAAATGTCACATTCTGCTCTTGCACTATTATGTCTTTCCTCTATGTTTACTTGAGAGTGTCTCTCTTGATTTATAATGTTCTCTCCAAACATGATTTTATTTTCAAATCTTCCTGCAGGACACTGTGTGAATCCAGCTCACTTAATTCCTTGCAATTACTGCAAAGATTTCAGATTAAAGCCACCTTAAACTGCAAACATGCAAAATAAAAAGCTTTAAAACTTACACTCTTATAAGTACAAATAACATTACAGGACAGCCTCCCTGATGAAGAATTCCCCTTGTCCAGAGGGGTGATCATGTTCAATATTACAACTTACATTAAAATGTTTTTATGTAATTATTCAAAAGAATGGTTCTAATATCAAACCAGAGAAGAGAATACATTTTGCAGACTTCTAAGAGCTGTATCTGTCAAATGTCAAATGTCTGAGCTACACAGAACCATGCTGGGTTTCCAGCTTCCTTCCTTGAGAAGTCCTGACTTTTGGAAAGTGTTTCTTGGACAGGAGCTTGAAGAGCTAATGAAGACAACATTGACTCTCCTCACTATTCTGTCAGGTTGAAGCCTAAACTCCAAGAATAAAAATGAAGTGCTTTGGCTTGAGGGTTTTCCCCCTCGTTTTTCCTCCTGAGTGGGGATAACGGAGAAGGTGTGACAACCAAGCCCAGCCACAGGCAGAAAAAGCACTGATTTACAGAACACTGCCAGACAATCTAATCAGATTAATCAGCATCAGTAACCAGAAATAAATCACCTTTTTCACTGTTACAAAGAACACGCTGCTTGCATTTTTACTTCAGTGTAAATCCTAAGCCAAACTAAATGCAAAATATGTATTTAAACATCCATAAGTAAATGCTGGGAAAAACCAGACCTTTACAGCTCAGTCAGAAAGTTAATTTAGTCCCATGAACAATTTACTGACAGATATTTGGCACTCCAGCTTGTGAGCAGTATTAAGATCAGCATCCAGTTGCCAATGTCAAATTACCTGAAGATGCAAACTCGTATTTCTTGGAGACAAGAGCAGGATTTAATTGCTGAATGCAACAATTCTTTGTATTTTAATCAGGGGAAGAGCAGAAAGAAGAGGATCTTCAACAAGAAAAGCAGATGGAGAACTGCAAAAATGTAGCTCAGGATTTAAACAGCAGCACTGGATAAAGAGAGGAGCAGCTGAAAGTCAGCCAAGCTGTGCAGAAATGCCCACGGACCCAAAGTCCTCCCTGAACCAACATCATGGCAGAGTTCAAACCTCAGAGGACTCTTGGTGCCACCACAGACACAAAGTAAAGAGCTGCTTTCAGATCTTTCACTCTTTTATTGTCACTTCTCTGCTGGATACAGGGCCCAGTGGGACCAGATGGCAACAGTTCACCTCCAGTTTGGGGGTCACCGAGCTGCCAGCCAGGGCCTGGATGGGCAGGAGAAAGGCACAGATCCACAGACTGATTTAGGCTGGAAAAACCCTCTGAGACCCTTGGGTGCAACCCCTAACACAGCACTAAAACCTGCTCCTAAGTGCCACACATTTTTTAACACTTCCAGGGTTGGTGACCCCAAAGATTCCCACGAAGATGAGATTCCTGTGGTCTGCAGAACAGAAGGGGTAAGCACTGGGTCCTGCTGCTCCCAGAGGCTAACACATTCCTAAAAATCCCAGGCAGGCAGTACCAGTTGGATTAATGCTCCAAACCCCTTTTCAGAGCACTTATTTATCACTATTGCCCTCCAGGCCATACATTATTCTGGGGAACCACAGGCTGCAAAACCCCATTGTCCCCTGCCTGAATTAAAACCAGTTTGAAATCTCAGGTCCTGCAGGATCAGCAAATCAAAAAAATTACCACTTTCCTGTTTCCTAGGACATTGCTACACAGAATTTTTTAGTATTTCTGGTTGACTGGGCTATTTCAGGTGTGAGCTTGTCAAGAATGCCAGGTAAATTTAAATACTGGAAGCTTCTCAGTTTCAACCTAATGCTGAAAGGGGCTGGTTTTCCAGAAATAATTATAAAGTAGTGCATTATAACCACCCAAGTTTCCTCAGGGTATGTTAAGAAAGCAAAGGCAAGAATAAGTTGCTGTTAGCAGAATTTACCCTGCTGGACTGCAATAGTTTCCCTCTGGAAATATTTTGCCAAAAGCAATTTGTGGATCACAAAAAGGTATGAAAAGTAGAAGAATGTTCCCCTTCCTGTCCTGTGTAAGATAATGTAAACTATGTGCAGATATTATACATGGTGAATTTTATTATATTAAGCAGTAAGAACTACAGAAAACCCCAGAGTAGCTCTAAAGCAACTGGGGGAAAAAAAAAAAGGAGAAAATAAATCTGTGTTTGCTTTTCAGTCACAATTTTCATATTTAAAAAGGAGGAAAAAGCTCTTCCAACCTAAACCATCTGTATATACTGACCAAAAATAGTTCTAAAATTTTATGAATCTACTTGAAATTATATAATTGATCCTGGTCAACAGCTTGCCTGTGGAATCCCAACAGCTCTAAATAGTATTTTCTGATGTCAGATGCAAGTTGAACCATTTCCTTTTCCAAGGCAGAGCAGAAGGTTCCATCATTTAATCATTCCCAGCACTTGGGATCAGACAAGTGAGGCAAGTTGCAAGGTCTGCATTAATATCAACACTCCAGCGACCTCTCACACCCCATGGCACAGTGAGAACTCAATTTTACATTAATAAACCCCAACACCAAACTGTTAGAAACTCAGAAGACACCAGGTATTACAACTTCCATAAATTACAGCCGAGCTCAAATGGCCCGTACAAGCAATTGTACAGTGATAAAGCCTAAGTGGATGATATTTAAACAGATATTTGATTTACAGCAGAGTTTTACATCATGCTGGAATTCAAATGACAATTTACAAGTCCAGAGACAAGAAATTTCTGCCCCATGCAAAGTGCTGTTTGCAGTGCTCTGGCAGAAGAGCTGAATGCTGAATCCTTCAGGAAGGAATCCTTCCCTTCGATGGTCTCAGGGCACAGAAGCCAAATGATAAAGCAGGACATTTAAAAAGAGAATGAACCAAGCTGCTGCTTCATCCCCAGGTAGGAAATTACATCCTTGATCTTCTCAGAGTGATCTCACAAACCTCACTTTTGCAAGGCAGCTGCCTGTGGTTCCTGGCACCACAAAAACTTGGGGGTCTTCCTGTCAGGCTCTTCAGAGCTGCACAAATTGTGAAGACTGGAGACAGACCCATCTCTTTAGAGGCATCAGCACCACCAAAACCATGGAATTTTAAAAGCCCTCCAAGACCATCAAGTCCAACCTGTGACTGTCCCCAGCCCAGAGCTCTGAGTGCCACATCCAGGTGTTTCCTGAACACCTCCAGAGATGGGGACTCCAAACCTCTCTGGGGAGCCCCTTCCAGTGCCTGACCACCCTTTCCATGGAGAAATTCTCCTGGTGTGCACCCTGAGCCTCCCCTGCCCAGCCTGAGGCCGTTCCCTCTCCTCCTGTCCCTGTTCCCTGGAGCAGAGCCCGATCCCCCGGCTGTCCCCTCCTGGCAGGAAAATGTCCTCACTGGAAGGATGGTCAGGCATTGGCACAGGGGGCCCAGGGAAGTGGTGGAGTCATCAGCCAGTGTTCAAAAAACATTTGGATTTGGCACTTAGGAACAGGGTCTGGTGGTGGGCTTGGCAGTGCTGAGTTAAGGGTTGGACTTGAAGATATTAGAGGACTTTTCCAACTGTAGAAATTTCGTGATTTTATGCAAGTAAGAGCTGGATTTACAGAGGAGGAATTGTGGGATACACATTCCAGAACAGAACTTTAACACCCAAACAGGTCACAAATGGCTCCCCTGAGACCAGAAACCCTCCTGTTCCCCAGCAATGAGCAACTAAAGATAATTCTGGGTGATAAAAAACCCCAAAAACATCAAGGAGAAGATTTATCAGAGGAAAAATCATCTCAGGCTTCCAGTGGGATCCAGGAAAACCTCTGGGCCAATAGCTGGAGCAGCAGTAATTGTTCCAAATCTATCAATAAAGCTGAGCTGCTCCTTCATTGACTGCAAACACCAATTTCTTTCATGGGGGATTATAAGTTGATGTTCATGGTCTCTCTACCACCATTAGGGTGATAAACAGTTGAAACTACATCAGGATCTGACACGCAGATCAATTCTGGGTCCATAAAGAATCTACACAAGAGCTTCCTGGACAGGGATTTACTGCCCCCAGTTTTTATTCTCCCTCGCTGCTAAAATTACTTCTGTCAAGCACTTACAAGAGTACGGAGGAGAAGAGAAAAAAAAAAAAAAAAAGAGGAAAAAAGGCAGAAAGAATTAATTTTTCATGTGCTGCTGGAACAGCCTTTTGAAATTTCGGGAGTTTTTAAGGCAAATATGTTCCTGCATTGGAAATGATGCTGAACAGCAGGTGGGACTGAGCTAAATAGTGAGCCAGCAGCACGAGCTGCTCACTATCCAGCACGCAGCAATTTGAAACACCAAACTAAGCTGTCGAGATTTTCTCCCAGGGCAGTCGCAGGCTTCATGTTACCAGCGCCAAATTATATTAGACATTTAATTTTAAACCTCAGGTACTTAAATGTAAAACCTTACAACAGTAATAGTCATAAAGCAGTGGGGCATTCCATTTCAGAGAATGGATTTTTCTATTTTTCCCCTTTAATTTAACCAGCACCTCCTGTTTTGTGGCTCTGCCCACTACAAAGTAATTTATCTAATTAGGAGATGTTCACAGCTGCTTGAAAGACAGAAGCCCCAGGAAACCAAAGGTCTGGTTTGGAAGACTTTGAAAAGTTCTCTGGAGCCACACAAAGTATTAATTTAATGTGAAAAAAAGGTGCAGAGAAAAATTGAATCCCAATATGTTATTTTGTCTACAATAAAACCACGTGACAATAAGCAGGCATATTCTCCAGTACATTGGCATTTGAATTCCAAAAGATGCTTAGCTTCTTGCCATACCTGCTGCTTTCACAGTATTAGCTTTTTATGACTAAAATTCAAAAATCTTTTAATGGAGAAAAAACCCCCAGAAATTAAAAAGGGTTTTTCATGCGTCAACTTGCCAACATAAAGGACACATCTCTGAGCTTACCCAAGGATGATACACTCAGAGCAATCAATTATTCTTGAGGTTTTGTAGGAGTTTTAGCGCAATACTTCTGAGTCTGATGACCCTTAGTTGCCTAAAACTCATTTTTAATCCAATTTTCCTCCACATTTATAAAAAAAACAACCTCTTAAAATTTGGTTTTAAATATTAGAACCTCTGCAAGGTATTATTGGAGGTAGGCTTATTCACAAGTACCTACCAGTCACCTGCAATTTCAAAATAAGTATTTAACAAGTAATTCTGGCTGTCGTCTCTTTTCAGCCAGAAGTAATCCCATATGAATGTCAAGTCAGAAACTGCACATCTGGGGTGGGAGAAAAGGTTCCCTTTGCCAGGAATTGCAAACCAGCTTCGGATCAGCAGCAGGAGCAAAAGGCAAGTCCAGCAAATACAGCATTTTGAAGTCAAGAGGATGGCAAAAGGCAGGAATTTCGGTGCTATTTCTACTTTTGAAGATTCTATTTCCGCGCTGCTTGTAGGAGTTCACTGAATTCTGAAGGCTTTTCTGCCCTGCAGGCTCATTTGGCACAGGGATAGCACCTCCTCACCTGCCTGCAGCTGTGTCAAGGACTACAGCTCCTGCTTTCCTCCTAGAGCCAGCACTCAACATTCTTCATCTTGCCTTAGAAAAGCCACAGAATAGAAGGCACAAAAAAGCCAAAACTTTGGTCTAACCTTTCAGAAGGGAGGTGGAGTTGGTGTGGATTAAAATGTCAAAGCAGCTCAGGAAAATGAGGTAGAAAATATTATGATTTTAAGTGGGAAACCAGCTCAGCATCAATGCAGGGCAATGCTGCCTCCCCTAAAAGCTTAACCAGGAGTGGGTGAGCTGGGTGGGCACAGAAAAGAATAGGGCTGGAGCATTCACTTCACTGTGCTGCTTCACAACATCCCTGCCTTCCTGCAAGGCTCAGGCAGAAAATTCTTAGGCAAAATCTGGACCATTTTAATGCAAATTCTCCTGAAGGTGCTGCCCTCATGTTTACAGCTCCAGAAAAAAAAATCTGTGCTTTGGTAAGTATGAATTTGATAGTTTATGCCACTCCAAAACAAAGTGATCATGATTTTAAACCCTCTGTTCTCCTAAGGTGACACTAAAAACCTGTCCAGAGCTGCTAGAGAACCCAGAGGTGCTCTCAGGGCTATACTCAGATTCAGACCTTATAAAGACACAGAGATATATGGGACATGTGAAATAGTTCCCACATTTCCCATACTGTTCCCATTTTAGGGGCAGCCATCAGAAACAGCATTCCTCCCCTTTCTCCTATCTATTCACCCTGGTCTGGTAGCAAACATCACATCTACCCTTTAAAAACAATTATTGCTACAATCTAATAATTCCAAAACACCACCAGGAACAGTCTCTGCTCCTTTTAATGCTGTTAAATGCTCCACAGAGGAAACACTTAAGGCTATGCCAGGAGTGTGCAGGCAATGGAGCAAGAGAACAGCAGAGAAAGGACTCACTGAGGAGAAGATCTGGAGGGTCATTTAATGCTAATACCCATCACAGGGCAAGGAATTCGAACATCAAGCAAACATCACACATTATGTGGCTGCTCCATCCCTAGGAGTGTCCAAGGCCAGGTTGGATGGGGCTTGGAGCAACCTGGGATAGTGGAAGGTGTCCTTGCCCATGGCAGGGGAAGATGGGCTTAAAGGTCCCTTCCAGCCCAGACCATTCTGGGATCCTATGATCATGCTCCTGAAATTAAAATTAAGCAGTATTGTAACTACATTAGCTCTTCATGTTGAAGAAAAAAACCACAGAATTCTCTCAGGCTGCTCCAAGTCCCATCCAGCCTGGCCTTGGACATTTCCAGGGCAGCCACAGCTTCTCTGGGCAAAAAAACCACAGAATTCTTTCAGGTTGCTCCAAGTCCCATCCAGCCTGGTCTTGGACACTTCCAGGGTAGCCACAGCTTCTCTGGGCAACCTCTGCAGGGTCTCACCACCCTCTCAGGGAAGGATTTCTCCCTGATACCCAAGCTAAAGCTCCACTCTTTCAGTTAAAACCATTCCCCCTTGTCCTGTCACTCCGTACCCTCATAAAAAAGTATTGTATCCATCCATTCCCTTTCTTCTAATCCCAATTTTCCCCTCCTACGCTGCAAGTTCAGCACCCAACGGCACAATGGGGTGGGGGCATCGTTCCATTAAAAAAAAAAGCAAGAGCACCAAACTCCCCACTGACCCCAAAGCAGGTGACCCCCCCAAGCTGCAGGTCTCTTACCACTGCTAATGCCAGAGTTGGCAATGACTGTGGCCTCGCTCCACTGATCTGCACTGGAGACCGAGTAGGAGCGCTGGTGCATACCGTCCGGGCGGCTGTTGAAGGACACCAGACTGATCCCACTGGCCATCTGAGACACAGATGTGCTAGTAGTCACGTTCCCTAGGCACAAAGGGAAAACAAATCGTGTCAATAGAGAGGACAAACGGGATTTTGCATCGGCATGGAGGGGGGGTGTCTTAACAAGAGCAGGAACAGGGGGTACTTCAGCCACACAATGACCCGCCCTGAAGCACTGCAGCTGACGGTCCTGAGACCAGCTCAAATCCAGCTAAGAAGAGAAAAAACTCAAATTGTTCATGGTGTCACCTCATTCTGTTCATTCACCTTCAGGGAAACACGATCTTCCGCCACCCTGCTACCAGGCACACTCTCTAGAGCTTCTCTAGAGCTTGCTAGACTGTTCACAGAAAATCAATTTATTCCTAAAAGCCACTGTTCATACAACTGAGTTGTAAAACAATCCACCTCTAACACCTGACACAAGTATGTGCCCCAAGAGCACAGTGATGGGGAGCCAATGACTGCCAGCACTGAGAGACCACAGGAAAAAAAAACAACTTTCGTGGACATTTAATCTTAAAACAACATTGTGACACAAAGCAGACACTGGACTGACTGCAAGTATCATTCCTGGGGCTCATCCCAGGAATGTGACACAAAAGGGGACACACAAATAACAGCCTTACCCAGTAAACACTTCTGTATTTTCATGATCAATGAGGCCTAGGACATTAAAATGCTGGGAGCTGTGTGCAAGGGGGAGTGACAAGGACAGGTTTCTCACCATAAAATGGGACAAGTGGGATCTGGTTGAATACATTTTAGAGTAGAAACAATTAAAACCTTTCCAGAAACTCAGGTTTCTGATGGTCTTACTTACAACTTGCTATGGGCCAAAACCTGCTCCACAGTTCTGGGTTCTGAGCACATTTTATTCCATTCCTAGCACAGGCCTTGCATATCATAAAGCCACAAAGAATTTACAGTTTCATTCCTCGTGGCAGGCTCTCTAAAGGTGCCCCACAGGTCCTCTATGGATTGAAGAATACTCTTAAAAAACACATGCAAAGGGAAAGGAACAGACGCAATATTATAACGTACCCTCACACTTTGCATTTCCATTGCACCTTCTACTGATGAGTTCAGAAAAATTAATGAATTAATTTTCAATGCTCCTGTGAGGTTGTTAATTATCTGCTATCATTTCCCCCATTTTTCAGAGGTTAAATGACCCAGGGCCACAAAGGAAGATTGTGGCAGACTTGAAAATAAAACCCAGATCTCCTGACTCCCAGTTCTATCATTATGTCTTTTCCCAGAGCAGCCTTTGGGAAGACAACAGAGCTTAGTGAACTACTTTGTGTTTATTAGAGTTGGCATAATTGTCCCTTTCTCTCCTCCCCTTTCCCAAGACAAAATCTCCTCTTTAGTCCTTAACACAGATCCATCACAGTATCTGTGTCTTCAATGTACTTATTCAGCCCTCAAGAACTTCTGCCTGGCAATCCCAGCTTTGCAGACATGAAATACAGACAGAAAAACTCATTTGTTTAATTATGCAAAGTCTAAGGTGGGTTTTGGAACCATGTTGGGACCTCCCAAGGCATGAGACTACAGAACAGAGAACTAAATTGTAATTCAGTATTTTAAAACCACAACAGAAAATGAAAACATGAGCTGACAATAGTTGTATTTTGTGCTGCCTTTAAAGAAATCTCTCTTTCCAAATCAGCTTCTGTGATGCCTGCTTTGAAATCCCTTTTTCTCTGGTTTTCACAATGCAGAAAAACTATGAATATTAATAAATTATTTTGATGAGCCACCAAATTAAAGAGAATGGCTGATGTGAGTGACAAGAGTTTGAGACCAAGTGGGTCCTATAGCCTTGAGATTTAGGCCAACATAGACAAAACACATGCAGTGATATTTTCATGCCAGCATCTTTATGCTGGCATCTTCCACCTAGTCCATGCTTTTGAACACAAGTGTCCAATCACCTTCTAACCATGATGCAAAACCAAAACCTTGGAAAGAGAACATCAAGATTTCTCTGTCATCAGGTTAGCACCAAAAGCTCTACTCTCACCTTAACGCCATCTGAGGAAACTCCAACCCCATGTGTCATAAACCTGTTGAGAAGTGACTTATTCTGGGAACCACAGAAGAATTTTTCTTCCACTGCACCTCTCCCAAAGGTACAGGCTGCTAGCACAAAACAGGTGCCAAGTGCATTCATGTGACATTTTACTGAACTGTGATGAACCCAGCCCAGCTCCCTCTTTCCTACTGCCATAGCCTGGTAACCTTTATCCTGCAACCTTTATGTTAATATTTATTCAGGATTAAATCCCACTTTGTGCAGGTGCTGCAAGGTGTGTATTTTTGTGACAGATCAGAGCATCAAGTCAGAATCCACAAGCAGGCATCAGAAGGGCCAGACTATAGAAAATAGTGTGCCTTTCTTTTCCTGTCCCCCTCCTCGATGTATCCAGCTCTAGCACAAACTTGTTACTTAGGACTTTATTTAAAAATTATTATTTCCCAATCTAGGGCTAATTTTTCCACTTCTCAGTCCAACTGCAGGACATGAGTCCCACACTAGGAACTAATGCTGCCAGCCCAAAACAAGGACTGCTGCTCTTGCTGTGTCTCCAACACAGTCCCACAGTTCTTCCCATATACAGTGGGCAAACCCCAAACCAGACCTGGCAAAAGTCCTTTAATTTTCCTCACGGATAAATCCAGAAACCACCTCAGACTTTCAGCAGACAAGCAGGAGACATTGAAAAAGAGGAGGCCAGCAGTACTCAGTGAAAATGCTGAAGATGTCCCTACCCATGGAAGGGGTTTGGACCAGATGAGATTTAAAGGTCCTTCCAACCCAAACCATTGTGTGGCTCTCTGATCCATGATAAGCAAAGTCTGTGTGTTGGGTTAGGCACACCAAGCCTTTACATCCTGCATTTCTTGTCCCCCTGTCCACAGACAGACACCCATCTTCACTGGATCCTGAGCTCCTGGCCTGATACCTGGCCCATGCTGGAGCTGTGAAAGAGTTTCCTCTTCAAATGCATCCTACATGCATCAGCTGGTTGCTTAAGTTGATTAGCAGGGGGCAGTTAAATTACTATGCTAATCCATGTATTCTCAGCACTGTTTCCTTGATATGGATATGTGTATATGCTTACTGGGAAGCCTTGATTAGTTCAAGCTTCAATGTGTCAAAGGCTCCAGATTCTTTCCAAAGAATAATTTTAGCTGTACTCACATCCCTAAAGTGTGGGAGCTGATTTGAAAAGGTACTTACCTCTACCATATGCTATTTTTCTTTAAACAATTTGCATTTCAAAGGGAATATGGCATTTATATTTGAATGAATATCAGTATGTTGCCAGAACTTGTCTCAAATGAGCAAAAGAAAGATGCTGGTCTCCTATTGAACAAAAATGTTTTCATCTACCAAAGGAGCATCAAAGAAAGAGTTCCTCTTTCTAGCTCTAGACAGCTTTATTAAAACTATCTTTTCTGATGTTATAAAACACCCCGTTACGGCTGCGCTTACAAAACGTTCAAACAATTAAGCCCCACAAAACCCATCCAAATTAAGATTCAAGGTAATTTCCAGGTTTGGCTGCTGCTCAGCAGACGAGCCCCTAAGAAAAGTGAGTGTGCTCACACAAAACCCCATTTAAATACCCATTGACTCAGTGTAAATCGCTGCAAAGAGCAGGTGGAGGCAAGAGGAATTAAGCTGAGGAGAGTGCATGTGGAGAAGCTGAGGTTTGAAACACACACTGGGGGCAGAAGGAGAACAAGGAGTCACTCTGGCTCCTCACACACAGCCCTCTGGGATTTCCAAAACCACAGAGCAGAAATGCAAGACTTAGAAATTAAATGGAAATAACCAGGATTCACACAAACAGGGGATCGGACAAGATATGGACAGTGTGTCTAGCAGGTAAAAGCCAAAAGGTAAAAGGTCGATTGTAAAAATTGTAATAAAATATGCAATTAAGGTTAATAGAAATGCTGTCTTACATATATGCAGTGACTTGTCCCACAAAAATAAACCACTCAGGGTTTTGGTCACATTTGCTCCTGTAATGGAGCAGTACGAGGGACAGCACTTCTGCAATCCCTCTTTTGCTGGTTTTTAACTTCATAATCCTGTGAATCATCACAGCTTAGTGGAACAGACACATCATTTCAAGCCTTCACCAACTACGCCACCCACTAATTACAAATGCAGAACGAATATAATTCACAAGCAGACCCTGAGAAGTGAGATACAAGTGACACAAACGATACTGGGCACAAATGATTTCCATTCCCCGCTGCAGACACGTCTGTGATTTCCTCCAAACAAATCAGCTACCAGAAGTTACATTCACAAGTGCAACTAATATACTGCTGGATTTATGAGATGAGCAGTCAGTGCACGAGTTGTGAAGCAGAACTATATTTTTCCATGAAGCAGCAGCGTATGAGACTCGCAGGGGGCTGCACAGAAAAACTGAATCAGATAAACTGCAGCCCTAATGCTCTGCTTTCACCATGTTTCATTTCTGCCAAGCTCCCCATGCCCATGACGAGTTTCTCTTCCAAAAAAAAAGAAAAAGAGAAGGAAATAAACCTCTTAAGGCCAGAGGGCTGCGCTCACCAGCTGTTAGAACTAATGAAAAATACATTAGAGTTGTGGGTCAGGAAATCCTGACTCTTGATATCAGAGGGTTAATTGTTTCAAATCATGTTGGGTCAATTTGTGTTGCAGGAATTCTGCCTATTCTTGAAATGCCCTCTAATTCAGCACCAGGCACTGTCAAGTAGGTTAGATTGGCTGTGGATGCCCCTTCCAAACCCACACCCAGCACTGCTCCCTCCAGTCTCTTCAGGGTGGAAAGGGAAAGGGAGAAGCCCCTTTGCATTCCCTTCCCATCCTCAGCTCTGCATCATGCTCAGAATTAATTCCCTGAGTTGTGCAGAAACCGTTCCAGTGCAAAAACCTTTCCTGAGAAGTGTCTGACCACCCCAGCTGTGCTTCCTGCCTCTCCTTAACCTGTAGAAATGAACCTTGGGACCAGGAACATTTGGGGATAGCTCTCCTGGGCTCCATTAGTGTGCTGTCTCAGCATCCATCTTTTCCAGGTGCATCCCGCTTTCTGTGCCCGCTCTGGAGATCAATTGTGCATGCACTGAAATCTGGGAAAACAGCTACTTACAGCTCCTAGCCTCTCCCACTGAAGAGAATCCCATGCTGGCAAGGGAGGCACTGCCCAGGTGTCTGGCCACATTCTGAGGAGACTGTGGGACGTGAAGAGCTCTAAATGTCATAGCCAGGTTCTTGAGGAGGGTAAAATTCCCTCAAGTATTGCCATGGCTTCTGGTTCATCCTGATGGCAGTGTGCAAGCAGCACATGATCTCTGCCCCAGCTTTTTCAGGCACCTAAAATCACATGAGGTTCCTCACACACAGAACAAGGACAAGTGAGAGGGAGGGCTGGAAATAGATGATCTTTTGGGTCCCTTCCAACCCAAACCATTGTGACTCCATGACAAAAATCTTTCCACACCACCCTAGTTCCAGTGCTGGAACTCGCTGACAATCACTTTGAACACTGTGGCAGCAAACTCACTTGTGAGTTTTACTTAGTTTTAAGACTTTTTTTTTCCTGAAGCATTTACTTAGTGAACAAAATTCCTAAGGACAAGCAGCTATTCCTAGAGGAAGCCCTTCCATCTCCATCCCCGCCGAACTGGGCTCGATTAGCAGCGCACAAACCGAGCGGGGTCAATACTAATGAACAAACAAGGCAGTGCCAAGAAATATCCTGGCAGTGAAGGACGTGGTGCTGGGAATATAACGAGGAAAGCTATTATTCTCAGAGCATGCCAAAGCAACACAGCAAGTGTGGAGGAAAATTAAGTCATCAGAGGAGACATCTCTTCTAAAAGAAAGTTAAACCCAAGATCTTCACTGCGGGCTTCTGCTTGAGATCCCTGACTATTTACTCTGCTGGGATCAAAGCCTGCTTCCTTTCCTGGCAGGCACAGTATTATTATTTTTCTGTAGTTTTAACAAATAACAGTAATAAATAAGACATGCTTGGTTTTCTGGGCAAGTTCTGATTGAGGTTATCTGCTTATTCAGGGACTGCAGCTTTAAGACCCAGAGGTGAGTGTTTTGGTGGCAAAAACTCTGCTTTGTGTTGCTCTTATTTGGCTGTGAATCCCAACAGGAACCATGGATTTAACTTTGTGAAAAATAACAGCAGAGATCCAAATCATTCCAAGGTAGGTAGGTACAGCAGAGCATGTGCAGGGCCCTGAGGCAAAGGATGTAAAATGCTTCCTAATCCCTTCGACTGTATGTGGAAATTATTAAAAATGGAATTGGAGAGGGGGTGGCAGGTCCTACCTGTGTGCTGGATCGGGATTGCTGAGATGAACCGGGCTAACTTTGGGAGCTTCCCACAAGCTCCAAGCCTCCCAACCCCTGGCAGAGCCTCCTGGGGTGGGGAGGGACCACTGCTGGCATTCACCGCCTCTTCAGGAAACAGAACAAAGAAACTTTATTTTCGCAAAAGAGACAATAGATACGAATGCGAGATGACTTTTTTCCCTTTTTTTTTTTTTTTTTTAATAGCTATTGCCACTGTAACAGCAGCTAAGTGAATGCATGTCTGCAGTGTGAGCAGTTTTGATAAACAGCCTCTGCGGGCCACACAACGGGGATAATGTATCCTTAAGTACTGCCAATGAGCTGCCATTCTGCACAGCCAATTACTTCTGTGCGTCTGTCACTCAAAGGAAAAATGACTGAGCCCATTAGATCAAACCTTTGTCACTGTTCCTAATGCACTCTTAGGCCTCATTAATCTGAGGGAGCAGCAACACAGCCGCCGGTGCCTCATTGCCTCCCCCACAACAGGCCCACGTGAATCTTCTCATCTCTCCCCCAAGTGCACCACGTTAATCAAGCTCTCCTTATTACCCCGGTCCCTGTCACGGCGGAGAGCGCTCTCTCTCTTAAATGCTCTCATTATGGTCCATCTTTAGAGCCGGCTGAGTGGAAAAAAAAAAAAAAAATTAAAAAAAAATAGAGGGGGAAAAAAAACCGAGCCACAGAGAAAGAGTAGAGGAAAAAGCAAGTCCGATCACATTAATATTCATGACAATAATTAGTATTCTAGGTCACTGAATATTCATGCTATTAGTTTGGTTTTTTATGGGTTTGCTGGATGTCCTGATTGCTGGAGTGTGGAGGAAAACAGCATGGTTGGGACTTTAGATGTCAACGGCAGTTCAATACTCCAAACACATTTGTGAATTTTTTTTTTCCCTCCCCCGTTTGCTAAATCAGCTTCAACCCTCCCGATGGCTTTAATATCTTAAAATCACCGGGGGGAAAAGCACGGACAATCCTGCAAAGGTCTGAACATCCAAGCAGTTTGTGCTGCGCCAGACACCAGGATTTCATCGGGTGGACAAGGCAGATCTGGGATTTTATCCAGGACACGGCGCCACGGAGGCATGAAAATCATCCAGAGGGAAACAGGCACTGACTGCGGCTCCAGTCACCTGCCTGAAGCTCCACGACACATTCCTACCTTTATGCACCTCATCATCATTAGGGATTTGCCCACCTCGAGAAAGGATCCTCAGACAGTTTTTCCTTTTTTTTTTCCTGAAGTGAAAAATCTCAGCAAACTCATTTTTCTCAATATTTAACCAATGCAGTTATTTTATCAAATATTTATTTCATTATTGCTAATATGTGCCCTACTCCTTTTCTCCCATTATTAAGGAATATAGGGTACTAACAGTGAAAGTTTGTATTTCTCTAGTTCTGGAAAGGGCAAATCCTAGTCCAAAGGAACAGGAGAAAATGACCTTGAGGGATCCCCCTCTAGTGGGATGAAAGGGAAATCTCGGATGCACTTGAAATTGGACTTTTTTCCTTTGAAACGAGCAAACTGCCAACTTCTCCTTCCCGTCGCTGCAGCTGTATATCACTGAACCTACAGCAAAGCCACCCAGATGGAAAATTGTCTCAGGTGATTGATGACAAAACTAAGTCCCAAACTTGCATTTCTGATCTGCGGCAAACGCATAAACTCACGCTAAAATTGAAGCGCGGAAAATGTTTCGCGTGAAGTCACCTCACGTCCCTCGCCAGACTCCAGAACTGGTGGCAAATAACTCCCAACAACCAACCTTTGGCCTGTGGGACCCACATCAGATCACCTCTAAGTAGGGAATTCAGAGCAGACTTTAGAATTTAGGACTCAGTTCAGCATTTATTTACAAAGGCACCCAAGATCCACAGGCTTTAGAAAAACTGCCCATGCTTCTGAGTTCTTGGCTTTTTACTCATCATCAGCCTGATCACAACATCTGATTCCTCACAGTGACCCCCAATTAAAAAAGATTATTACATGATCCCCAAAAACCACTGTGGATTGGACAGATGATCACAATTAATAACAGACAGGAACCTCACAGTGATAAGAACGTGGAACTGCCTTCCTGCAGCATCTGAAATGTCACAAGCAGTTAGTAGATAACAACCTTCAGCACACTTAATGATGGCCCTGCAACTAACACATCTTGGGATACTTCACACACTGTACAGTCACCATTTTAAGGAAATTTAATAGCACCAAATTATTTAAATGAAGTGTTAATCAGGAAACAATTTATCTCTACACCATAAGCTATTTTTAGATATGAACTTTCTACATCAGTGGCTCTTGCTACAGCCCAGGCTTTGGGTTGTTTGGAGAGGAGAAGAAATAAATGACTCCTGGGAGAGATTTCAGGAGTAAGTTCACCTTCAGGTCAAGCAGCTCAAATCCAACCCAGTTCAGGAGTGAATGAAACCTGGGCCCACTCCTGGCTCCAAAATCAGGCTGAGCCAGCTCCGAAAGGGCAGAGAGACTGGCCAGTGGGATGGACAGGACTCTGGCCCTGCTCTCAGCTCTTAAAGAAAGCTGGAACTGAGCAAGTCCAAGAATTACCCTATTCTGAAGGACTTCCAACTAAGCTTCTCAACAGAATGATGCTCAGTGCCATGTAAATTTAATTTAAATTTCAGTTACTTCAGCATTGCTAGTCAGCTTGGATTGAAGATACCATAGAAGTGACATAATTTTAGATTAAAGGGAATAAACATTCAATTCCCCCCAGCTCACAGATTCCTACCAAGACAGCTTACATGTGTGAGCACCTTCCCTAAAGCCACAGTTAACAACCTGTTATTTAAGGTCTGTACAACATGAATAACACAACTAAAACAACCCTATGTCTCTCTCTATTTTCTGGGAGAAGCTGCCACAAAGAATCCCAGCTCTTACCCAATAAACCCCAAACTGCACCTCTAAGAACCCAAGAAGAGACCAGTTTTCAAATCAAAGTCAACCTTTTTCCAAGCAAGGTGGTTGGCTTTGCAACAGCAGGAGCAGCCCAACCTTCTACTCCTTTCCCTGCTTTCTGAGAGCACAGAAAATATTCCTTCTTCCTACTGCTTCACTTTCAGTTTGTTCACTGTCCCACCATGACTGTGACAATGGACTGTGACTTGATGTCACAGGGAAAAGTATTTTTTCCAGCCAGTGGATTTTTCCTTGTGCCAGTGGAAACTCAGAGAGTAGAGTTTTTTTAATTGACATATTCTCATAAAGGTCTTTATTTTTATTTTTTTTTTACATCTCTGAAACACAAACTCAAGGACTGGAACTTACCTCCTGTTATTAAGATGACTTTTTCCCACAGATACCTGCTTCCAGAAGTTTGAGATGTAAATACATTTATGGATCAGGAGAGTTGTTATGGGGAGATGATTTTTTTATGTCTGTTTGCCCAAGTCTTTAAAATCAGAAAAACAATCTTGTTGAGCTCAGAAGTGCCCCAAAGCGTGACAAAATTCCATGTGATAGGAATGACAGACTCCTAAACTTTCCCTTCTGCATGTGACACCTACGTCAATTAAATCCAACAGAAAACCCTGTGCTTACTGCTTGGCTGCTGTAACTTGTAGTGCCAAAGAACTGAGTTTGCCCCTCCTGAATTCCCAATACTGCCCTGATCAGCCTCATTCCCTCTATTCTGCTCACAGCACTTTTATGGGAAGCACCTTGGGAAAGACCCTCCCCATGTAGGAGGAAATTCAAGGTGTCTGATCCATCACTGAGGTCCAAAAATGCTTTAGAGAGGGAAGGGGATGAGAAGAAGGAGGAGCTGGAGCTGCTCTGCTGCCCCACACACCACGGTGGGATCAGAAAAGTGGTTGAGTCACAAGAAATTACACTCAGAGAAAACTATTTGCTGGAACATGAACTTAAAGTATCAGTTACAGGCAATCAAATAGGCATTTAATCCATAGATTTCTTGGCAAAGAAGGCACTGAAATCCAACCATAAGGGGCATCTTCCTAGCAGTGTTTAAGTGTCAATGAAGGCATCAACCAAGGCAAGCAGCATTTAACTGTTTTGGGGAAGAGGTAAAGTGAAGCAGAGAAAATATAGCGAATTTACAGGCCTAAAAATCAAAATAGCAAGTGCTGATTCTTGCTGTTTGGTCCAATCATGGCAGAGCCGTGTACAAAAACTTCCCAGTGACAACCAGTAAGTGACAAGCTCAGCCCTGTGATCAATTCTCAAGAACCATAGAGGCTCAAACCAGCACTTTTCCCAGCACTAACAAGCGAGGAGAAGCTCTGAGGCAGCAGCACAGCCTGCAAGGTATAATTTGCAATGTTTGAGCTGCATGGCAGGCCACTGCAGAAATTCCAGGTGTCCTCCTGGCACTCCAGAACTCAGCCCCAAGTACCTACAGGTCTCCCACCCATCAGCAGCTGTGACCACTGTCCCTTACCACATCAGAGCTCAGATGAAGAAGGCAGGCACAGCTTGGGACACTGCCCTTTTTTTTTTTTTTTTTTTTTTTTTTTTTTTTTTTTTTTTTTTTTCCTTTCTTTTTAGTCATTCTTAACTGGTTAGCAGCTCCTTTTTACATTTGCTTTTAAGCCTAAAACAAGCAGCAGATGCTGACCAGACATCAGCAACAGCAAAGTCTCAGTGTTTCTAAGCAAGAGGATGAAGAAGCCGAGAGAGGGGAGAGAAGCTCCAACTATTGCCACAGTGTTATTTGAAATTCACTATCTAAATTTCCCAGCATTTGGAATTTCTGGCGTAACTGACTTCTTTCTGGTGATCAAACCTCAGGCTGGCTAGGACATACACACACACATATACACACAGAGAGCTGCCTGCTATAAACTGTCATGAAGTTTCCCTCTGACCTGGCAATCCAAGTAGATGCCAAAACATGTAAATTCCTTGCTGTAAACCTTAAATTCTTATGAATCTCTAAATATGTTTCCAGAAACTCGCTTCTCTGGAAGTAATTTTTGACTGTGTTCAAATGTGTTAAAAGCTGAAATCTCTTTATTTAAATGTCTCACCTGCAGTTTATTGACTCAGTCATTATATTTAAGGTCCCTCCCAACCCAAACCAGCCTGATTCTATGAAGCATGAGACAGATAATTATTATTATCCAAGAGAAGACACCTGAATATTCAGGAATCTCAGTGGGTTTTGCACAGGGACAGGAGTGTAGGAATGGTTTTGCTGGCACATGGAGGAGGTGTCTACATTACCCATAAATGCAAAAGACACTTTGCACTTTATGGATGCCATCCCAAACATGCTGACAGAACTTCCACTAGACCATTAAGAGTTTTGCACAAGCTGTGCATTTTACAAGATAAATTGTCTCAAATGTTTTTTCCCTTAATGCAATTTTTTAAAATCCACTTAGCTGTACGGACAAGTACTTCAGCAAACAATAAACATCTTTGTTTAGAGCTCAGAAGGAGCTATAAACCACTTCCATCAATAAATTAAAACAGCTTTCCACAGAAGAATCTTGCTGCTAGAAGAATACATAATACTGAACTTTCCAAAAGCAGAAAGAAGGGCTGTGGGTCTCACCAGGAAGCCATAAAAAGCCCTTTCAGATCATACAGCATTTGCTTTTCCTAAGTATTAGATAAGAGATCGTAAATTCCTCCCATATGTTAATTACTGTGAAATCAGGCAGGGCTTTGGCATGTACAAGGTAGCAAATACACAAAGACAGACACTGAAGGCTACTCAGAATCTCTTGTGGGGGACAGATCAGCTGTCAGGGCTTAAAAACTTTGACATCTGTGGGTTTGTAAGTCGCAGAATGCTTTGGGTTGGAAGGAATCCTAAAGTTCACCTAATGCCAGCCCCTACCATGGGCAGGGAGACCTTCCACGATATCAGGTTGTTCTAAGCACCACCAGCCTGGCCTGGAACACCTCCAGTTATTAAGAGATATCCATCCCTATCCCAGCTGGTTATGATAATTCCCTACAGACACTGGAAATGCAGATTTTCTCCCATTTTTTTCCCCCCACCAAGGTCTCCTGTTACCTGAATTTGGCGAGATGTGTAAACTGCTCATGTCTTTGGAGAGGCCGTTGGTTTTGGGGCTGGAGATGGGGGCACAGGCTGATGTGGCTCGGGGTGGCCTCTTCCCAGGGACCTTCACCGTGGTTCTCAGCAAGTCAATCTCTTTGCCATGAACATTCTGCATGTAATCCTGGAAAGATCAGACAGAGTTCTGTAAGCAACAGAATTAATAAACTTGGTTTCACAAGGTTTTAACCCTACATCCTCTGCCAGCACCCACCATATGGTTTTCTCCTTCCTTCCATACTCCTGATAATCCCTTCCACACTTTTCAGGACAATTAACCCCAAAAGTCTGGAGTTTTCTCATGGATCCTCCAACTACCAGCTAGTTAAGAGGTGATTCACAACACAGCCCACCAGGTAAAGGTCCCAAACAGACAGAGAAGACAAGGCTGGGTGTCTCCTCTCTGCCAGGGCTTTATGCCCTCATCTCTTTCTCCCTCAAATTTGTCTGGAATGGGTCAGCAGGCTTTGTATCAAAGTTTTGTAACTGAAGTTACAAAAGGGCACCAGCAGGGAAGGTTTCAGCAATTCCAACCTTGTTTCCTTAGAATATGACCATTCCTGCACCTACACAGAACATCACCAAAGGGGAAAAAAATCATGCAAATTGCATCTGATTAGAGCAAAAACTGGGAGCCAGAAGTGGCCTTTGCTAATTCTTGCTTGGAAAGCCCACAAAGAGGGAAATAAACAGAAAAACAAATGGACATGGGTGTTTTTATCAGAGGGCAAATTGATCCTGGGATACACCAGCACAGATATTTCTAGGAGAGATGCTGAATGTTAAAGCCAGCACACAAGACACCAAAGCTCTTGGTACACAGGGCTGTGGTCACTCACATTCCAGAAAAAAATAACTGAAACTGGAACAACTATGAGGACATGAAAAGCAACGAAGTGCAAGACGGAAAGAACAGGAGAGTAAAATCAGAGGTGAAAAGGGGAAAAAGCATTGCACAGAAAGATATCTGGGCTGTCCAGAGAAGCTGTGGCTGCCCCTGGATCCCTGGAAGTGTCCAAGTCCAGGCTGGACAGGGCTTGGAATAACCTGGGACAGTGGAAGGTGTCCTTGCCCATGGCAGGGGGTGGAATGAGATGGGCTTTAAGGTCCTTTCCAACTCAAACCAGCCCAGGACTCTGGGATTAAGGATCCCAAGAGAAAAACTGATTTGACATGGCTGGGAGAAGATCCGGGCTCCCACTTCACAAGAAATTTCCTGAATTTACCCAAAATCTGTAGCACTGCTGCCACAATCCAGGGAGCTGATTGCTCTCTCATCAAGATTCTTTCACCTCTGGCAGTTTTTACAACACAAATTATTCTGCTCAAAACCCGTCAAAAATCTGGACCAGCAATAATTTCTTCACAGTTAACAGAAATCAGTGATGAAACCCTCAAACTAAGCCATCACAGCAGCTTGTTTTTCCCAAGCTGAGAATTATTAACAGGAAAAGGTGGGGTCTGAACAATTAGTGTGGAGAGGACGCAGAGCTCTGCTGCCAAGAGAAATACAAAGGCAATCCAGTCAGGAAAATTCCTCTAACTAGGTGTTGGAGAACAAACACATTTCATCCATAAATTATGAATTTGGCAGAACTTTCTTGTTCAGGTGTCACTTCTTTGCAAATTAAAACACAACAAGCAGAAGATAATTGAGCAGTTATTGCTTGTGGGCTCTAAAGTGAGGTTTAATCAGAGTGACTAAACCTCAGCACATGCTCTTTTCTAGTAGTTTTATTTAAGGTAAGCCAGCTTAAACAGGTGAAGGGGGTTTTGGATCCAATTCAGGTGAAGGGTGGGAGTGATTTCACAACTTGAGACGTGGCAAGGTGTTATTAAAGTCTGTTAACTGGGTGTAAACCAGGCTGAGGTGAGCCACAAAAACACTTGAAGAAGCGAGGGAGTGTTGGCAAACACAAACCCAACGCGTCGCGGCCGCTGTAGGAGCGAAGCGCCTGAGCGACAACAGATGCCGGGTAGGTATTAATGTCAGCTTAAATATTTATGGGGATATATCAAATGTAAATAATAAAGGGCCTTTCATCGTGTGCAGGATGCAGGGCGATAATCTGCGGGTCTCCCCGAGGAGGGGAGGGCAAGAATGGCGCTCCCAGCCCCGTCAGATCCCCGCTCGGGGAAGGAAAGTTCAAACCACAAAACGACGCCGGGGCTTCAGAAGCGCAATGGAGGGTTTGATCAGATTAGAACAGATGAGGGCCTTGCTGTCATCTGGAATATGCTGTGTTAAAGAGAAGACAGCAAGCTGGATTTTGATATGCAAATGGTACAGGGATAACTCCCCAAGATGTTAGTTGTAGAAAATGCTGATCCGAGAAAAAAGGGGAAAAAACCCTTTAACAAGGCATGAGGGTAATTCAAAGCCAAGTACTTTTTAACAGCACTTAACAAGTCCCTAGAGCCCACTCAACAGTGGGCCACCCCAGACGTGCCATCTTCTGCCCCTCAACAGCTTGAAAAAGTAGTAATTGCGAACCCATTTGCATTTTTCTTCTCAACTTGTCCGCGTTCATCATTCAGCAAGGCAGGGGGAAAAGAAATAATAATAAAAAAAATAAAGCCAGCAGCAAAGCAGAGGGACCCCTCCCCAAACACGCGGCTCAGGGGAGACGCGGGCGCCCCGATCCCCCACACCCCGCGCTCGCACCTCCGCCGCCGCTTGTTTTTTACATTTCGCTCCTAATTATGTTGCATCTATTGCCATACACTTAATTAGCTGCATTAATGTGATTTCTTTTCACATAGTCAAGCAATTAAGAGCTATGATTGAGTTTCATTCAATTAGCCTCAACAAACATGCTAATTGATGTCCCAGATGCAAATGAGGTGCAGTGAGAGAAACCTGCTAGCAATTGAGAGTTGCGGCGGGGGGACCCGGGGCTCGCAGCTCACTGGCAGCAGCACGGCTGAACACGGCTCCCCCTCCTCCCAGGGCAGGGGGGACACCAGCCATCAGTGCCTCTGCTGTCCCAAAGAGATCCCTGCAGGAATCACAGGATTGGATCCAATCGGCGCCATCTCCGGTTCTGGCGACCGGCGGGAATGTTGATCCTGGGATCCAAGGTCTCCATCCAGCTCCAAGCTGCGCAGACACCAGGCAGGTGATGGCCTGCAGTCAGCACTAACTGGCAGCTCCATCTTAGTCAGAGCGGGGCGACGCTGCCTCCGCATCCATCAATCCGCAGTCCCCCAAAACGCGCTCCCCGCGTCGATTCTCATCCCTTTTCCTCCCCGGGTTACCGCTCCACTACGGCGCCACCGAGGTGTTAATTTGACTACTCAAGGCCATTGACCATTATCTACAGGACTAAATAAACTGTTAAAATATCAGGGGGAAAATCAAAAAAGCCGCATTGACTGAAGATGACACCAAATACTACTTGACAGCCCCACAAAATGAATTGCCTTGAGTAAGAAAGGAACGATGCGCCGTGACATAGAATAATGTAAAGTAAAATTACTTCAGTTCTGCTCTTAATGCAGCAGCTCTCTGTTTACAACAGCAGAAATTAATTTAACCAATTAACTGAGCAGAAACCTTTCAGACATGCAAATTGAGCAAACGGGTATGATGGTGTTTTCGAACCAGGCCTACCAAAAAGTGACACTGCAGTTTTGGGGGCCCTCTCTGGATTTGGAAATCCAGCAGCTGTTGAATTTACAGCTGTGCATCACAATGATTTCCAATGGTCTTCAAAGCTGGAGAAGACACTCCACCAAGGGCCACAAGCTGAACCCAGGATATATGGTGGCTCCAGCTTGCTGCCTATGTGTAAGGTGGCCCAGAGCACCTGCAGGGATCCAGGAGCAGCCACAGCTTCTCTGGGCACCCTGTGCCAGGGCCTCCCCACCCTCACAGGGAAGAATTCCTTCCTCATGTCCAATCTCAATCCATTCTCCTTCAGTTTAATTAAAGCCATTCCCTCTTGTCCTACACATGGTTGTGCTCTAGAGCCATCCTTAAGTTAAAGATGTGGCTCAGATTATCAAAAACATGGAGATAAAAAATGTTATGGAGTTTGAGGGTTTTCAAATAATACAGGAGTGGATAGGGAGAAAGCTCTTCACTGGGGTTGTAGTTTTACGCTGGACAAAGGGTTTTTCCAAGCTCACATTGGGATAAGCCATGTGTCGCAACACTAAAATGTAAAATTGTATCTGCTCCTTCCTAGAGGTCTCCCCATGTTTCTTCCATCTGTCCCACTACCACCCTTTTGCAGTGCACCACGTATGAAATGAGAAACTCTCTGAGAGCAGTGACTTTCCAAGGCTATAATGGTACACAGGTATGAATATCACACTTTTTTCTTCCTTTTCAGCTATTCCAATCTCTCAAAAGCCTGCTTTTCCATCACTGGGAACGAGTCCAGGCTAAGAATCCTCCCCAGATCTGTGCCTGGTTTCCACTGAGACATGATGAGCTTCTAATGTATCCCTGGAAGTGTCCAAGGCCAGGTTGGACAGGGCTGTGAACAACCTGGGATAGTGGAAGGTGTCCCTGCCATCTCCTTGCAGGGAGACGGAATGAGATGAGCTTCAAGGTCCCTTCCAACCCAAACCATTCTGTGATTCTGTAAAAAACACCTTCATTTTTTGGCAGTTTTCCCCTGCTGTTCAATCGGACGTAACACTCTTTAAGGCTCCACTTACTGAGATTGAAATAGTGTTTCCTGATCTGAGGCATAATAAAAATTATTATGGAAAAGGAAGTTTATGGTTGCACCTCTGGATGACATTTTAAAGACCGTGTGCAGTGTATTTTTTGAAAGACAATTCCAATTTTGTGAGCTGACCTATTGGACCCACAAAACCTATTGTTCACCCTCAGCACAACCAAATCCTCTTCCCCCCAACCCAAGAGCAGCCCGGGAAATTGGATGGAGCCCTGACTTTTGTGCCTCTCTGTGGCAGTCAGACATTTTTATTGCAAAACGCCGTCTGGAAAAGATGCAAAACAAAATTGCTAAACTGCAAAAAGAAAAAAAAGGGGGGGGGGGGGGGAAGAAGAAGAAAAAAAACAAAAGACCCCCTTCCCTTTGCTTATTGAGTTCAAAGGCATAACATGCAGCACCCTGCAGCAAATGGGAAGCTACACTAATTTTAAAGCCATAAAACGCTATAAAGTGCCCTGCGGGGCAGGACTACACTGGAGCTAGTTGCACCTAAATAAGCCATGGTTCATTTACTTCGCAGCTTAGCCTAATGTAATCATCAGCAGATTCCTAGCCTAGAGTTGTAACAGGCACGGAGCCGCTGCCGCCGAGGCGACACTCCCAGCCATGGAGGGGCCGCCGCCACATCGCTGTTGATTAGAAAATTTTTCAGTTTTGACAAGCCCTTAATGAACATAAATTGCTCCTTGATTGGTTTCTGTGTGGGGCCACAGGCACACACACCTAAGAAGAAACAACAACAACAAAAGTCTCCCCAACTCCTCGCCCTCACTGCTTTTCCCAGGAAGGGCCTGAGCTGCAGACGGACCATCAGGATATGAGCCACGGTGGAATATATTCATCAAATGGTCCTGGGGAATTAGCTGTCCCCCCTCTCGCATATAAACACAGCCATTATACCATTCAGCTTCAGAATACAGAGTTAATCTTAAGGAAACCCATTAAATGGTATTTTCTGAGGAGAACAGAGGAATGGGAACGCATTCTGGAAAACACTGATCACCCTAAAACGCACTGTCCTGACAAAAGGAAGGTCATCATGAATCTGTTTGCTTCATGTTGGGAATCAAGAACATTAAATTTCAGTAATAAAAAGCACTGGCTATATTTGTAGCATGGTGTTAATCAGCTTCATCAGTGTTGCAGGAGAGGAAGTTGAGGCAAGACTTGGAACACAACAGCAACAAAATGTTGGTCTTTTTGTAAATGGATCCCTTATCTGCATACAATTTTAAGAAAACTCTTCCCCTTGCACTTAACTTCTCATTCAGCCTTTGTAAAGAGAGCTGCTGTAAAAGACAAACCAGAGTTTTACCATCCTGAGTAATTTATGAAGCATTTATACCCACAGCAGTTAGCTCGGCTGGACAGGAAGCTCTAATTTTATAAACCCCCCTGATTAATTAATAGCTTGGCTTTTGCCTTTTAAATTGCCACTCATTCTGATCCTCAGAATTTTCCTTGACTTTCTGAAGGAGGAGCAGACACTGAAATGTGTGTCTGCTCCAGCCTGTGCAGCTCTGCCAAAGAACAATTGTGTTTGCCACACTACTGAGTGTCGACCCCCTCGAGGGCACAGAGGCCTGGACAGATCCTTCTGGGTCTCTTCCCACTCTGGATATTCTGTGGTTCTATGATCTTCAGTTTTATATTCTTCTCCCAAATTTATCTTCAGTCCATTACATCTTTCAGATTAAGACAATAAAGAAGTTTTCCAGAAAGCTCAAAAGTGACTGAGCAATCTGTACAGCTACAGCACTTTATAAAAATCAGAAATTGCTATCCTCATATTTAACTGTTCTTATCATTCATTTTCATCTATCCTAACCAATGTTTTAGGCATGCTAGTGGTTGCAATAGTAAGTACAATAAAAGCTTACACAAGTTTCAAATTTATCTTCCTCAATGCCCAAACTGCAGGGTTTGTTTTGATCACTGCTCTTTAAGGAGGGAGAGCTACATCACTCATGAAAAGTAACACAGAATCCCAGAATGTTTTGGATTCAAATGGACCTTAAAGTCAATCCTGTTCCATCCCCTGCCACAGACAGGCACCTTCCACTGTCCCAGGTTGCTCCAACCCTCTCCAGCCTGGCCTTGAGCACTTTCAGGGTCCTTTTGTCAGTCCCAAGTCTCTATTGACAAAGGCTGATTTGAGGATTAGCTGTTGACAGGAAATGCCAGTTAAAAGGCCCTTCAGAGCAGCCCAATATCCAGCTTTACAATCCTTCTGTGCAAAAACGAGGGGGAATGGACATACACGATGGTATTTTAGAAATATATGAGCATAAATATTTCTATTCAAGCAACACAAACAACACACTTCAGAGCTATTGAACTGCCTGAGGTAACACAACTCTGGAAACAATCTGAGCTGCAATGATGGCTGTGGGAGATATTCCTAACGGGAAAGGGAGCACAGTTCCCTGGAGCAGCACCAGGCTCTGGGTGCTCACTGACTGCACAGACACCACACTGCTCTCAAGGATGAGAGGAGATGGGATCCTGCATATGCAAGCAGGCTTTCTGTTTCCAAATGGTTCAGGAAAATCATAAAAATTTCCACTGCAGCTCTGAGAGAAATGCTGGGACCTGAGAAAAGCGCATGGAGCTACAACACTTCCAGATCCCAACACAGAGGACATCCTCAAAAGCCTCCTGCTTCTCACCATCTGCTTTTTCTGAAGGAAATGGCTAAGCAGCAAAAACCCAAATGACACCTCAAACCTTAAGGAATTTTACAGTGTTTTTAAGGTCTTCCCAGAGCATGTGTCCATATAATGTACTGCTGAAGCTCTTGTGACAAGTTTAGCCTGGTGTTGGATCTGACTCTTTACCAGGCTGAAATGTTGCCTTTTTAAAAAAAAAAAACCCATCCAAATTATTTGTGGATAGAACAACACTGCTAAGGCTCACGTGGGCTGCTCACCCAGCCAGCACTGTATCTAAGGGAGAATTTGGAACCATGGCTACTGCCAGATGAATAAAGCAAACCAGATGAATCCACACCTCTCTCATGAAGATAAAGCCAGATATCCCGTGGATCACATTTACAGTCCCCAAGCCATCATGGCAGACCAGTGAAGATGAAAGTTAAAGGTTGCAGCAAGCAAACAGTAACCTTGCTGCCCAGATACGTGGGGTTTGTGTACCAGATGTGTTCTAGATGGGCATCACACCTCCCTTCTCATGTATTTAAGAAGCTCTTCTTCCCGCATAAGGTATCCCAGCATTGTGCTTTTATTTGAAATCAAATCTAGACCAAACTAAACATAAAAAAGGGAAAACTGCCCTTACCAAAAAAGAGCTGTTTTCAGCCTTTTTACCCCCCTTTTCTTCTTTTCATAAATGAGGCGCAGTGATGGTGAAGATACAAGAGCAGAGAACGGACATCCACGGCTAAAGCTTTGTCATGTGCTGACCTGTGGCACGCTGGCAGTCCTGTGGCAGGCAGCCAGTGGTGAGACATCATCAGCTATTCATCAGGAGAAGGCTCAGATAAAGCAGTGCTGCCCAGCAGGTATCCTGGTGAATGCATTCCAGGAGCCCCCGTGCGGGGCATCCCACCATTAAAAAGCCAGGAGATGCCTCGACAAATTCCCCCAGGGCCCTTTGGGGAGGCGGGCACGGAATTTGCCGGCCAGAATTTTAGTGATCCACTCCACAGCTCTGCTCCAGAAGCCCAAGATGAATAGGGAGCTCTGGTGAACTTTGAAGCCTGCGGGTCAAAGTTCTCTCTCATTATCCCCGACCATTTTCTATCGGCAGAGCTCCTCGGCGTCCCAAGGGATGGGAAGGTTTGAGGCTCTTGAAAAAACCTGACATGACCAAGTCAGGAAACAGTAGGGTGCTTATGTACATATATTTTTCTTCCCTCGTTTTCCTCTCCCCCCACTTTCCTGAAAAGAAAGGAGAGGGATTTCTCTATTGTGTCAAACATCAGCCTGGTGGCATCAGGAGTCACTCGCGTAGCTGGCACAATGCTGCACTCATTTCAGCAGGCTGCCCTGCCAAACAGGCCTGACCCTCCCAGGGACACCTCCTCTGCAAGAAAGGGCCTCATTTGATTTTTCCCTCCCCACCCCAAAACCTTTCATTCTCTAGGCAATGCTTTCAAGGAGGATGTCAGGGCTGGATTCTGCAATATCTATTTTCTATAAACCACTTTAAAACCACTGCTTCATGCCTGAGCTGCCACCGAATGCATCTGGCAGAGACAACTGATCCACTTGTGGCCAAACCTCGAGGAAGATTTAACACAGTGCTCACTATCAGCCACTAAACACTGTAATTGGTCCTTCCAACACAAGATGTTAGGCTCTGACTCAAACCACAGGCTGGACAGACCAAAAGATCTCCTAAATTTCCTTTTTCTGCCACCACTAGAGGCCAGCTCACCTTTCACTGCAATTTAAAATTCACTCCAGAATTAAAAGGGCAACATTTTGATTAACTAAAATGATCTGCGCATTTGAAACAATCCAAATCTGATTAGAGCCAGGCTTTACACAAGGAAGTTTAGGAAACTGACTTTAGATATCTAACAAAAGCTCTTTTCTTCTGCTGCTTAATGGGAAACTTGGTAGAAATAAGGCCTTGATTTTTCGAAACAATGTAAGAAATTATCCCAGACAGCATTGCAAGCATAGCATTAAAAATGCATCACTTTGTTGTGAAAAAAAACCCAAAAATTACTGACAAACAAAAACCAGCAAAACCAAGCGAGAAACACGGTATCAGAGCTTTTTTTGGGGGAAGACCCTCCCACCTGGCAATCCCCAAGAAGAAATTGTGACATTCCTGCCAACAAAGTTTAGCAAAAAGTGTACTGGGAGTGTGACTGAAAGTATCTGTGGTTCCCTCACAAACCCCTCTGATCCATGTAAGGAACAAATGGTGACACCGACCCCAGCACCTTCTTCTTGGGGTGGGGGACAGAGGGAAACAATTACAGGCTGGTAATTACTTTTTCTTTAAATGGATTCTCTCTAATCTCCCATGGATTTACCTCTAATCTCAAAGTAATTACGTGTAACCTCGGTGGATTCTTACTCTGGGGGCGACGCTGCAGCTCCGGGGGAGCTTGCAGAGAAGTTTCTCCATTGTCTGTCAGAGCAATGAAAAACTCACACGTGCACGGCCCTGCCAGGAACAATAGAGCCTTTTCCAGCAGCCAGGAAGGGGCCAGGGTACACAACAGCTTCCTCCTCGCTTGATGACCAGCACAATCTAAGGCAAGCTCAGCTGGCAGCTCCATGGGGGCACACAGCACCCGTGCTCCCCTTCTGGGAGCAACACCAAGACAGAAATTTGGGTATTTCAGGGCTACTTCACAGCAGGATTAGTCAAATTTAGAGGCACTGAAAGTGACCAAATTGGGCAGAAGGATGTGAACTACATCACACAAAGGAGCAGTGAAAACCCTGCCCCAGAATACAAGGGCTGAGGGACAAGGTTTCTGATGGGAAGCAGCAATGCCTTGAAGCTACTTGTCATCTAATTTACCACATAATTTTTAAGAGACATGGACATCACATCAGAAACCAGAGCAAAGCATCATTATGGCAGGACCTGAGACTATAAAATCTTGTGTCAAGGCAGAGAAGAAGTGCTAATATTCCACAGACAGGGAACAGCAAGTGGGGGCAAGCACAGCATCAGTGTGCCCAGACATGGATGTGGCGCTTGGAGACATGGTTTCGTGATGGGTGCAGCTGGGTTTGATGATCTTAGAGTGCTTTCCAACCTTAATGATTCTAGGGTTCCATGCTCCTCAGACACCACCCATCTATGGCAGAAGTTTCCTGCCAATTCCAGGTGCAGGTCTATAAACCCCAGAATTTATAGAAAATGCATCAAAACCTTGATTTTCCCTCTTTAATATGAAAGTGCCTGGGAGCTCAAGATGCCACTGATAGGTCTAGAAACAATTGGTCCTAAAAACATTACAAGTGGCAACCCTCTGATCTGTATATATGAGATGATGATAAAATATAGTATCAGATAAAACCACACACATATATATATTACATATATATATATATATATATATATATATATATATATATATAAAATACATATTATTTAACTTTGGTGAGGGTCATACTATGATTTCTGGGGTGGGCTAGTCCTGAGTGAGATCTCTGTGCTCCTTCCACCCTCAGATCCATACTAGGAATTGTGCCACACACTCTGAGGTACAGACAGCATACTTGGGATAGGGATAGATGTCTCAACATGGAAAAGTTGTATGGAACATATTTTAATGGCTATGCCATTTCCAAAAAGCTGCTCAGAATTACTCCTGAGTAAACCACAAGCCCTGCTCACTGACAAAGATCTCTCCTCACACTTTACCCCTAGGAAACTTTTTCTTGTAAAACACTTGTTTTTTAACCCTGGGATCAACAAATCTATAAAAGAATTAGAAGAAAATAAAGGCTTAAACAGTTCCAGCAGCCTTGTGGGATGCAAGGAAGCCCCAGTGGATTCAGAGGAACTGGAGTGCACTGAGACTTGCAGCAGGTGGTGATTGTTTGAGAGGGAGGGGAATGAAGAGGGAGGAAGAAGCTGCCCCACTGCAGTCACAAATCCATGGCTGGCATGGCTTTGCAGGGCTGAGCATTCTGAGAGCAGTACTCACGTGCAGGCTGGGATGGTAGGTCAGCACACCATTGTCACACAGTGTCACGTATTTCTTCTTCCACTCCTTGTTCAGGGACTTGCCACTCCGCTTCAGCAGCATCCCCTGGTGGGGGAGAGAGACAGAAAAGATGAAACACCCTCCAGACAACACACACCTGCCTAAGACAAAGACAGAGAGAGGTGTAGTTGCATTTTCAGATAGGCTTTTTCCTGCAAGTTACATTCTTAATTCTTCCGCTCCCACAATGCACATTCCCTCCACTGGCTTTGCCCAATGGGTAGAAAAATCCCCTTTTCCAGTGAATTCCATGCCTTAGGAAAGCACATTTTAGTGTGACCCACCACATGTACTCCTAGCTGATGAAGACACCATGCTCTGCATTTTCTTATCCTGTAAAATAAATGATGACCCCAGGTTGAGGGAGGATCCTGCTGTGTGGCCTCCCTGCAGCATGCTCCTGGGGATTCCTTGCTCACAGAAGAGCACACATCTGTGCTCTCATTCCCTCTGCACAAAGGTGACACCATCATGGAAACCCCTCTTGGCTACTCATTCAGGAAAACCAAAGAAACAAAAGAAACCCCAATCCCAGGCAAGAGTAACAAAACAAAACCAGAGCAAACACAAAGTGTTTCAAGTAAGGCCTGGATAATTTAATGACAGCGGTGTGACTGCAGAGGAGAGGAGCTGGGCAAAGTGGAGCTGGGCACCTCTTCACCATATTCAATCAGGGATGAATGCAAACAATCACAGAATCCCAGAATGGTTTGGGTTGGGAGGGACACTGAAATGCATCCAGTTCCAGCCCCAGCCATGGACAGGGACACCTTCCGCTGGACCAGAGTGCTCCAAGCCCTGTCCAGCCTGGGCTTGGACACTTCCAAGGATGGGGCAGCCATAACTTCTCAACAGCAAAGATTAAAAGTCATCATTGTGTTCCAACAAAACAGACAGGAACTCTACATTAACCTATTCTCAGCTGCAAAACAAACATTCACTCTGAAAAATAAAATACCACACGCTGTAGAACACTCAAGGTAGTAAATGAAGAATGCACTTCCTTAGGGAATTTTAATTTCCAATCCCAAGCCAGAAGGCAGTTCCTAATGGATCCAGACAGTATTATGGTTGTGCAAAGTCTTACTGGAATGTCCAGGGGAGATCCTATGGTCAGTACCTACCACAGGGACACACTGGTGTCACAGATCAAGCTCTGATCAAAGTGGACACAAATCCATTTCAATAAATCACAACCATAAATCCACCCAACACAAACTTCAGTTCCCTAATCCCTATAAAACAAGTTTTTCCCTTCTCATTGTACAAGGCAATTAAAATGAAGGGAAAACAGAACATAGAAAGTTGCTCTACCAAGCACAGTGCTTCCAACTTTCATGGAGTTGTTCTTGTTAAGCATGGTTTACACCTTGAAACTGAGTTTTCCCATTAAACCTGCAGTTTTATGAAGTGATCCCTCTGCAGACCCTATCCAAAGCCAGGAGGGGACATGGGTCAGTTCTACTCGGGCAGAAGTCCTGCTCCTGGCCACACAGCTGGAACAGAACTTCAGAGAAGAACCCTTCCCAAATTCAATGCACTCCACGGATGGGACTGTGAAGAAAAGCTCATGCTGGACACCTGAATAGCACAGTGATCCAAACTCCCAACTTTCTGCCTGTCTGGGGGTCACATGTCTGTATTTTTTTGTGCTGCTCCTTGCTAGAACTCAAACTTTTTCAAGGAGAACGGGGCTTCTGAAACGCCTCCTCACAAAAGCTCCTGCTCATCCCAATTACTGCCTGCCAGCGCCTGGAGACGTTGTTTTCTTCTATCAAAAAATGAAAGCTTATTTCTGCCTTTGACTCTCCTGTTTGTCTATAGGAGGTGATCTGTCTCTTCACCTTTCCCATCTTTCATACCTCACCTGCAGCACGGTGCGGGTGTTTAGGGGGACCCAATTCTAGTTAGTGCTGTGCTGTGGGGATCAAAAATTACTGTTTCCCTGCACTGGTTTGTTCTTCAGACCTTCTAATGGGGAAAAAGCAGTGAGGATCACAATGGTGATTTTTTTTTTCCCTCTGCCCTTTTTTTTTCAAGTTTTGAAGCCAGTAAAATGTATATATTTCATAACCTTTTAACTGCCCCTTTGCTATACAGAAAACATTTCATTACTTACATAATTTTCAATTCATACCAATTATAATCTCACTAAAGAGTAAAAATCTACCACAGTTGTGATTTTTACTACTTAAAGTTCTGCTACTATCTAAGTATGAATGATGGCATTCTAGTTTTGGATCTAAAAGAAGAAGATTATTCCAAATGCGGTTTTACCATGTTTTTAAAGCAGAACTCTGTACTTTGATGTAAAAAAACCTAACAAAACCCAACCTGCCCAGAACTGAATACAGATGATGGACCTATTTATGCCTAGCTAACAAACTAGACTTCCCAATCCATTTTCTTCAGGCATTCCTTTGGCAAACAGAATCATTTTCACATTATGTGATAATTAAAAGTATCTTGAAGTACCTGGAGAGGACACTGCTCTGAATACAAGGAGCTAACTTAAAGTGCTATAAAGCAAAGCAGCCCATATAAAGCACAGTTTTTATCCCCAAGGCCACCACTTTGTGGTAATTTTATAGAATGGTCTGGAGAAATGGTCTTAGAATCAGAGTTTAGATCAGTTATAAACACAATTTAATATTAGCTACACTCAAAAATAATAAATGGCCCACATATGACAGGAAATGTTATTTAACAGAAAAAAAAAAAGCTCCTTGCTTCAGTTACATTATGGCTACATTTGAGTCACATCAGGTCCTGTGCTGAGGAACTGAGATGCAGAGGTTCCTGCTGACCCCTGCTACCTCCAAGGCAATTCAGAGGCAGCTTTGGCACATCCCCAGTCACTGCCAAACAGGTCTCCACGTACACACAGCACACTGGAAAAATCCCATTGAGCCCCCAAGCTATGCATTAAGAGCCTAAGTCAGTCTTCTACTCCAAACACCATTTTTTTGGGTCTAAATAATCCCTGTCTCTAATTACTATTAATTGGACTAACGTATTTTCCCTAATTTGCATGAAACCTTTACTTTCTTACAGCCCTCCATGGGCACTTGGGTGCAGCTGACCCAAAGCCTCCAGACTCAACACTGAGAATTTAACACCTCCGATTTCCACACAAACCGAGAAGAACTTCACACCTCAAACTGCCTTATTTTTTTTTTTGTCTTTTACTACCTTCCCTCCAAAACTGCAACTTTGTGTTTAAGGGAGGAATGGTGAGTCCTCCAGCTTGTGGTTTTAAGGAGCTGGGGAAAAAGGCTCCAAGTGGAGTGCAGGGAGCTCAGTCCCTGGGTTTTGCTGGAGGATCCAGGGAGCGAATGGAGCTGGCTCTCCATCAGTAATGTGTGTGCTACGTCTACTCCCAGGAGGTCATTGCAAGCCAAAAGCAATGTTAAGTGTACAAGCTTTAAATAACTTACAAAGTTAATGTAATGAATGCAAGTGTGATCTGAAATCCATCACTCAGTGGCTTGCTGTAGCCTCAAGCTGTGATAAAACACCACTCATAAATTTATATTAAAACTCTGTTCGATAGCAATTATTTACCAACAAAGATTTATTGATTGCATTTGCTGTTAGGGACTGGGGCTCTAACTGAGTCAATCAGCTTAGGCTGCTGAGCTCCAGGGCACCTGGGGAAGTTACAGACTGCCAGCAGGCTCTGCAATCCCAACATTACCGTGGGAGCAGGAGCAGCTAATGAAAAGCCGCCAGCCTCAGATTGATCGGAGCTAAGGTGGAAAAAACCCAACACACCCAGCACTGGTCAAGGGATCAGGGCATGTAATACACCCACTTCATCTGAATACACAGCAACCTGCAAAATCTGGCTGCTCTGGGTGCCTTCTGTGGGCTCCAGACCTTTCCTGCTTCAATAATGACTTAGTGGCCAAACAATCATCAATTTGTTCTATAGAAATATTGTAGGTTTTAAATAGTAAATTATCAGCATTTCAAAAAGTGACCCCTTAAAGTTCCTTAATGCTGCACTGAAGATGCCGGCAGGTGAGAAGCCTTAAAAATAGTCTTTGAAGTCAGCAGAGTCAAGACTGGACCTTCTGGAAAAGGAAATATGGTACCTACAAGGCAGGGGCTGGAACTGGATGAACTTCAGGCTGCCATCCAACCCAAACCATTCCATGATTCCACTTTGGTTTCTACCTTCTTTCAGAAATTTACCCCACTGCCATGACTGAGGTGCAAACTTCTGCCAGCCTTTTGTTTCTTCCCCTCTCTAATATTTAGCTGACCTCATATTGTTTCCCTGATGCTGTTCTGACAGAAGGAAACAGGTAATCTCAACTCCATCATTAACAACATAAATTCCTAATTTTCCACTCAGGTCCGGAGCTCCCACAGCCATGATTAGCAGCTAGCACTGCTGGGAATTGTCTGCAGCTCCTGTGCTTCCTGTTCAGAAAAGAAAAACTCTCAGTCATGAAAAATCTTCTCCCTCAAACAACTCTGAAGGCAGTCACTCAGTCAGGATCACAAACTAATTGTTACATACAAATTCTGGCCAATAAAACCCCCACTTCCTGGAAATCTATTAACGTGGAGAACAAGTGCTGGTGAAACCCTCAGGACTCAATGACCAGCCAACTCTGCACAGTCTGTCTGACAGCACACCATCACCTGATAATGAACAAGAGATTAATTCTCAGTGATATTTTTTTGCTTCCAGAGGATTTAGTTGTAGCAGGTTTCTGGTGTTAAAGTCCATTCTTCCAGCATATGGCAGCCACAAGATCAAACTGTTTCACCTCCAAACAATACCTGCATGCCAAAGAAAGCTTTTGGTAAATACTGAATCATTGATCCATAGAGAGCCACAGAATCCCCAAATGGTTTGGATTGGAAGGGACCTTAAAGCTTATCTCATTCCATCCCCTATCATGGGCAGAGGCAAATTCCACCAGACCAGGTTGTTCTCTCTTTAAACCTAAAATTCTCTAAGGGATAAACTGTTGAAGATTCCCAACCTATTTGGAATCCTTCCATAAAAATGTAACTTGTTTCCTCAGTTTCCCGACTTAAGTCTTTTTTTTTTTCCCCAGGAATTTAGGGGAATGCTGCTTAGTCTTCTGGCCAATGAGACATGAATCTGGTTTAAGTTTATACACTTGGAAACCTGTAGCAAACTTCTCTCTCCCTTCTGATATCTAAAGGGAGTTTATGAAAAAGAGGGAGAGGGACTTTGCATACAGGCCTGGAGGGACAGGACTATGGGAATGGATTCCCACTGCCAGAGGGAAATTGGGATGGATGGGATATTGGGAAGGAATTGTTCCCTGTGAGGGTGGGCAGGCCCTGGCACAGGGTGCCCAGAGCAGCTGTGGCTGTCTCTGGATTCCTGGAAGCGTCCAAGGCCAGGTTGAGCACTGGGGCTTGGAGCACCATGGGACAGTGGAAGGTGTCTTTGCTCATGGCAGGGGGTGGAATGGGATGGGCTTTAAGGCCCCTTCCAACCCAAACTGTTTTGGGATTGATTCTGTGACCTCTTACAGTAGCAGAGCACCACTGGGGACCAACTGAACCACAGGAAACAAACAAACCACAAAAAAGTACAAGAGCTTGGAGTGGCTCTGAAGAGTTCTGAAAACAGGAGAGCTCATATATTCTCCAACTTCGAAATTTAACAATAACACTGCAAAAAATAAAAAAGTTCTTACTACAGTTGTGCACATGGAAAACCCCTCCCACCTCCCTTAAAAATTTCCACAGCAGCAGCAGCAGCAGCAGCAGCAGCAGCAGCAGCAGCAGCAGCAGCAGCAGAGTTTTGCTAAAAGATGCTCCCACACAAATTTAAGTTCTGTGCCTTTACGAGAAAATGAAATCAGAACATTGCACCCAGTTCTCTTCTAACATTCCCTAAACACGAGGTCTGCATCAGGTAATTACTTCATGAATGGTTACCTAATGCTGGGGCTGATCAGCCACGATTTCCATTTGAAGACAAAGAACAGAGAGGATCTAACACCTGACTTGGGGAGCAAAAGATAATGGCTCTGCTTAAACTTGAAGGACAATCAACCTGCAACTCGTTATTTGCCAAGCTCTCTGCACACAAACTACGAAAGAAAATTAGAAAGATGTGCTGAAAAAAACCCTAGTGCTGATTAAGCAACTCTTACAGTTCATCACAGCACCAGCAATGAAGATTGCCACCTCCAGCAAAGGACAGCCACCACACTCCTGCAAGGAACAGCAGCACTAAGGACAAACTTAATGGGAAGAACAAACTAGTGTTGGCTGTTTCTGCATCTTTATTTTTCATCCCAGAATCACAGGATAGTTGGAAGGGAGCTTAGAGGTCGTGTCATTCCACCCCCTGCCATGAGCAGGGAGACCCCTCCACTATCCAGGGTTGCTCCAAGACCATTCAACCTGGCCTTGATAACTACCTGCTCCAATAGCTCAGCCTCTGGATCTTGCCAACACAGGTGATGCACAAGCTCCTCCAAATCTTCTTGAGTTCTCCTTCAGTTAGCAGCTTTGGGACAGGGGCACTCTTTCCTTAGCCCTACTTAATGACTATTTCTAACATGACACTTTACAAAAACAAAAGCACATTGCAAACTCTACAGCCACCCCACAGCCTTCCTGTGGAGCTGAACATTCAAGTGTGTTACAAAATGCAATCAGGTATTTAGAATTGGCACATCTTTCAATCTAACCCCAGTTTAACTCTCTGAACAGGACACAGTATTGAGAAAATCACATTATTTTCCTGCCTTGCAGGAGTTTCTGCCTCTGTTGCCTTCCAAGACTTGATCTGCTTACTCTGGACTGCTAAAAAAATAGGAAAAAAAAGAATCCCAGCCCTTAATAATCTCCAGTAGTTGGTTTATTAACCCCTTGGCACTGGCAGCTGTGGTTTCCCTGACACCAGTGAAATGCACTTGGATGCTAATCATTACCCTGGGCAAAGGAAAAACAGCGTTGGGAAGCAGATCCGGTGCGAGCAAACACAATTGTGGGAAAGGCTCCGAGAGAGGGAACCTTCGGGAATGGCTGAAGGGTCAGGCATGAAAAGGAAGCCACAAAACACTGACTTCTCTCAAGAAACAAACAGTGCTGGCTGGGTGATGGAAAGCGAGGAATCCTCATGCAGGCATTACCACTCCTAGGCAGAGGATCTGCTTTTCCTTACAGGAGTGCTCCGTTCCCCGAGCCCTGAAATTCTCTTTATCATATTTTATATAAAGTAGGGATTTGGTTGGGGAAGCGGAAGGGGAGAAAAGCCATGAAAAGCTTAAAACCCAATTTTAACTTTCTCTCCCGACACTATAGTGTTTCCATAGAAACATCAGGAAGACCACTTAAGAGCAGCTTTTTTTTTGTAGCCATGTTTGGCACCATACCCCTCCCCTGGACAACCTATTATTTCACAAATGGATGCTTTCTGCAGCCCGTTCTGTGCAGGCTCCGATGGAGGGGGGAAAGAAAAAGAACCCTGGATCTTTAACCAGTTCCCTTGTGGTCCCCTCCCTTTTTTGTTGGTAATATTTCTGTCATTCTGCCGGGGCTATATGGTACAAAGGGTTACACTTTAATTGAGCTGTCAGCATCTCCAACAATCCTATAAAACTCCGATTATGCACGGCGGGGTTAGTGACACACTTGTTATTGTGGATGCCCTATTTGCTAAACCCGGGCCCCCCCCCCCACAGGTCACCTCACCCAGGCGACCTTCCTGTCATTAGCCTCGTCTATTCCTACCTCACCGCTGTGAAAATCACACAAGGAAAGGCTTCAAAGCCCTTGCCAGGACTGAATTCGACCAGGAGCTAATCACCCACAAATCCAGCTCAAATGGCAATAATTGGCTAAACTGCTCACCTCTCCAGAGCTCAGCAGTAATTTGGGATAATAAAGAAAAGAATTATTCAGCTAACTGCCCTGAAATGTATGCTTTGTGACCGACACACTTCACATTTTAATAATGATGGACACAAAATCCAATTTAATACAGCATCGGCTGAATAACAAACCCAAGAATGCTGGCAGGAAAAAAAAAAGGAAAAAAAAAGTGTGTGTGCGTGTGTTCCTTTTTTCCCCTTAAACTGTGTTCCATGTTATTGTACAGAAAGGATTCACACTTCATGTCAGGAAATTTTGGGACCAAAAAGGCCTTCGACAACCAACCTCAGAAACGCTGCTACATAACGAGATTTTAAAATTTATATTGATTTTTTTTAATCAAAAGGAGTGTCCTCCTTGAAAAATAAATTTTGCTGAACAGTTATACCTCTGGTCCTCAAACTTTTGACAGGGTAGGAGAATAAATATCCTTTTAAAAAAATTCTGCAGTAGAAGGCCACCTTCTTCATAATTCTAATTAACAGTATTTCCTGATTGCTCCATTTTTCTGCCTTTACACCTTGTCCTCTGGTCAAGGACCATCAGCATCAATGACCTCACTACAGAAAGGTCTACCAGGACACACTGAACTGGTTCAACACTGCAAAGAATGCTCTGGGTTGGAAGGGACCTTAAACCTCATCTTGAGCCTGCCATGGGCAGTGACACCTTCCACTAGACCAGGGTGGGTGATCAGAGCCCATCAGGATGCTCCAGCACTCCTCCATCCACACACCTCATTCCCTTCCCTCCAAACTCTCCTAAGACCAAGAAAAAAAAAACGGAAAATGGATGAAAAAGGCATTTCCAGTGATGTTCCTGAGATGTCCAGATCACTCAGAGGAATGGGAATGAAGATGATGATGGCTCTTCAGAGCCACACAATTCATGTATGTTGGGCACTGTCCTCTCATCATCGTAGCAGAAAACAAATCAGGAACAAATAAGGAATGAGGAAAAATTCCTTCCCTAGTGGGTGCTGTAAGTTCCTAAAATCATGTTTCACAGTATCAAAAAAAGCTGCAAAAAATGTAAATTCTATCTTCAACATGAGGGAAATACTTCAAGAAATGAGAAACATGCCAAGACACACAGGACAACTGCATGAAGAGACAGTTGTGACCCCATGCCTTTGCTACTTGCTCAATATGTGAGTAGTCATGGAGCTAAGCAGCTTGTAAAAATGATGATTTATCTACTGGTGCAGGAGAGACACATCTTTTTAAATAATCCTTTCCACAACATACACAACTGTCTGCTCCTTCTTCTTAATGAATCAATCCGTACTTTATCATCTGAAAACAAAATCATTTTGGCTTCAGCTAGGAATACATAAAAATGTGCAGCTAATTCACTCAAAAACCTTCTAGTCTAGGCAAGGACCATGACTTGGGTCACACTGGGAGAAGACCTGTGACAGGGTGTAAAATTTTGCTCAAAAACCAACCCTCACTCCACCTCAGCTTGTTGGGGTATCTGTGCAGGGTCAGGATTTGGACTGAATGATCCTCATGGGTCCCTTCCAGCTCAGAATAATCTGTGATTTGTTGATTCTTTTACACCAAGGCATCTCCACAACTCCAACTGAACCCAGGGAAAACCTATCCAAGGCCACTTCCCAGGATTTAAGGGTACAACCTAAAGACAACTTTCAAGTACAGGTTTTTCACCTGTGTTCTTAAATTGTTACAACAAAAAGTCACAGTTACTGCTGTTACAAGCAGAACTCACCCATTTTTACTACAGCAGTTGTTCTAGAAATTAGTGTTAACAAAACATGAGACATTGCCAGTGCTAGACATCTGAACAATTTGAGAAATTATAAATCAAGGGTTTGGACAAGGTTATCCTGAGACATGCTAAAATTTGTTTACTGTTATTTAATACTCTTCTTCTGAGAAAAAAAGTTGGGTTTTGTCCTGGCCTGCCTTGCTTTGTATACAGCACTCACTCCTCCTCTCCCCCACTTCCCGAGCTCAGCATTAATCAGGGCAATTTCAAAATAAAGGATTCTGCATATTGTGTCAGCAAGTTAAAAATTGTAATATTGCCTTAATGTTAAAATCACTCCAGATACAATACTTCCTGTGTAGTATATTTCATGGCTCATTTGCTTCAACAGATATTAAGCTTCAGTCAACAATTAACTACTGACACCTTTATTTATTTATTTTTTTAAACCAAGAAGATTTAGCAGAAGAGCTAAAAGCACAGCTTGGATTTATTAGATGGATGCTAATTTGATGTCACCAGTATATTTAATTTCTATCAAGTATCCATTCTTGTGAATGATAGGGTCACTCAACCCACATTTCAGCTGAATTGAAATCCAGATTTGAGCACATTTTTCAGCCCAAAAATTGCTGCAAAAGCACACCAGTTTAAAAGACCATTTGAACTGTTAATTGTTTATCACTTACCATATGAGATCATTCCCAAACACAGCCATTACAGGGAATGTTTAAATGGACTTCTTGTTTTCTGCAAGGAACCCACTGGCACTGCCTTCATTCAGCCTGGCTTTACCTGCAGTTTGATGGTACTGGGACAGAAGCCCAACCCTCCCAATTCCTGAACCAAAAAGCATTTCTCAAGCAGTCATCAGAAGGCTTTACTCTACCTTCCTCTGTCCAATCCCCATCAGAGATGTGAATCTTGGAATGCTTTGGGTTGGAAGGGACCTTAAGCACCATCTATTTCCAACCCTTCCAAGAGATGCAAACCCAAGCCTTATTTTGCACTTCATGAGGCATTTCCATCCATCAGAAGCCTTGAGAATCAGGAGGCAGATGACACATTTTTGGATCGCTGGCTTGTACCCAAATGATGTCAGGAGCACAACCTGACATCAGGGAGGTCTGGTCCCCAAGCCCAGAGCAGTACAATTAATAAGATGTTGTAACAAAGGTAGCAGTGAATAAATCCTCCTGGAAATACCTACTCCTAGATAAAGCTGAAATATAATGCAGTGGCAAAGTGTGATGCATCACAGAGAGTAAAAGACCATGTTCCACTCTGAGCATTCTTAGAAGGACATCTGAGAGATGATTCTGCAAGAAATTTTTCCCTGATTTCTCCACATTTTCCCCTGCAAAGCCTGGAATTTCTTCATGTAAGGCAGAATAGAGATTGCCCAGGGAATTTAATGCACTGGTCACTCAAGTTCTGAATCTTTTAGAACACCCAGCAGTGACAGCAGATGTGGCTGTTATTGTGTGCTATCTGTTTAAGACTTATTCCTCTATTTAAGACTTATTAAAAGGAGTCACAGAATTCCAGAATGGTTTGGGTTGGAAGGGAGCCTTAAGATCATCCAGTACCACCCCTGCCATGGCAGGGACACCTTCCACTGTCCCAGGTTGCTCCAAGCCCCATCCAACCTGGCCTGGGACACTCCCAGGGATCCAGGGCCTGCCCACCCTCCCAGGGAACAATTCCTTCCCACTATCCCATCTAATCCTGCTCTCTTTCAGCTAAGCAGTCAATCCATAAGTTATTAAAGCAGAAACTCAAAAGATGTTTCCACAAAGAAAGATATTTGTTCCTTCCCAGAACTATGTGAAGATACACACTTTATTTTCCTTTTAAGAGTGGTCTTGCACACATGTTGATCCCTCAGTTTTAACCTCATTAATATTTTAGAGGGAGAGACAACAAGAACAGAAGCTGCTCCAGAGGCTACGGTTGTTTTACGAGAGAGTATCCCAGATCCAAGTGGCTTGCAGGCAACACAGAAGAACACTATGTTCAGATAAGATAATTTATAAAGCTCATTTATGGATTTCTCTGTGCAGTTACTTGGCTGTAGACTAGGCAAGATGTAAAATGTTGAAGACAATCTCCCTCAAAAAACCCCCAATATAATCCATTATTTATTACATGATTAGACCAAAGACTAATTTTTAACCACCTTTCCCAACTTCCTATAGATAAAGAATGTGTTTGTAAAGACAAAATAAAATAAAATAAAATAAAATAAATATATATATAAAAATAAAAATGCAAGGTACCCAGAGTGCGGCTAATGGGATTTGACGCTGGCTTTAATTTTAATGAAGAAAGTTGCCAGTAGCAACAAAACTGTCAGCAGCAGCCAAGCACCATTAATAAAGACCCAGACAACATTAGTGGCACGGCAACAGTACAAAAGGTTCCCCCCCGGTTCATGCTGTGCTAAATTGGCTGCCCAATTTTTCTTAAGTGTCCATACTATTTAGAAGACAATTTATTAATTTTTGTCATCCATTGTCACTTGACAGGCCATCATTTTGCATCCCGAATTTGAGATGAAAACTAATTGAAAAGACTGGCAGTATTTATGAGGGGTATTATTTGTCAATTATGGCTGCTGATAATCCCAGGTCCTACCAACTTTAACACCCTGCGCTCGAGTGTCGTCAGTCGGACCCTTGTTTTTTGTCATTTCCATGTTAGTTCTAGGAAAGTGACAAAAAGCAATGATAAAATCAATTCAGCAAACTCATTAAGGAAGAGGGGCCCATCAATCCCTGCTCTGAAATCACTGGAGTGGGGGGAAAAAAAGCAGTGGTGTGGCCCAAGGAATCACAGCTTTCCAGGACACCTTCCAGGGAGAAAGCCCAATCTCTTTGTTCCCTACATGCAGGACAAATTTTCAAATATGTCATAATTGAAATTAACTCTGCAAATTTACCCAGGCTGCCTGAAAGGGAAGGTTTCACTCTCTTCTCACTGCCCTTAAACTGCTTATCTGAAAGTCTGACCACCTCAAAACACATCAAATTCCTCAATGCAGGGAATCACGGATTCACAGAATATTCTGAGCTGGAAAAGACCCACAACGATCATTGAATGCAGCTCTTTAATTCCAGCTTTATTTGCACTGAAAACTCTTGCCCAGCCTTTCAGAAACATCCTCCTACTTCCCATCTTCACAGACTTCAAATGATGGTACAGAACATCCCAGGAAAACCCCAGTGTTAAAACAGCAAAGAAAATGAGGTTACACCACCCATCTCAAGCCTTTTCTGCTTCCACCACCCGTGGTGGAGCCCAGGGCGAAGCAGCTGCGCCCTGCAGCCCAAGGGGGTCCATGGTGGGGCTGAGATTTACCTGAATCCCACAGAACACACCACACCAGAGCAGGGAGGTGTCCAGAGGAGACTCTGGAACCATGGGGAGCTCGTGCTGGAGCAGGGTCCTGCAGGAACCCCATGGAGAGAGTCCACAGTGGTTCCTGAAGGACTGACCCCATGGATAAAGGGACCCACACTGGTCAGTTCCTGAAGGACTGACCCCATGGATAAAGGGACCCACACTGGTCAGTTCCTGAAGGACTGACCCCATGGATAGAGGGACCCACACTGGTCAGTTCCTGAAGGACTGACCCCATGGGTAAAGGGATCCACACTGGTCAGTTCCTGAAGGACTGACCCCATGGATAGAGGGACCCACACTGGTCAGTTCCTGAAGGACTGACCCCATGGATAGAGGGACCCACACTGGTCAGTTCCTGAAGGACTGACCCCATGGATAAAGGACCCACACTGGTCAGTTCCTGAAGGACTGACCCCATGGATAGAGGGACCCACACTGGTCAGTTCCTGAAGGACTGACCCCATGGGTAAAGGGACCCACACTGGTCAGTTCCTGAAGGACTGACCCCATGGATAAAGGATCCACACTGGTCAGCTCCTGAAGGACTGAATCCCTGCAAATGGGACCAGTTGGTGAAGAATCATACTCTACCCTGATTTCAATCTATGGGCCTATTTCTATGTTTTGAAAGGTTTCAAAACCATATTTATATCTTTCCTCCTTAATTCTCTATTTAGCTTCAGTAAACCTTAGTATTGATTTAAATATGGATATTCTTTAACTAGTCCTATAACATACTCCACTTGCTTTTGAAGATCTGAACACTTGAAGATCACAAACCTGATTTAAAACCTGATTTAAACATTCCTTTAGGTACAAAGCACATAATTTCCTTTACCAAAAGCAATTAAAAAGCCTGAAACTGAGTTCATTTACTATATCAAGTTTTCTCTAATACCTATAGCAAAATGAGCATTAAAAAAAAAAAGGTGTATTTGAAAAGAAAAACTTGAAACTAAACTAAATTAACATATATTTATTAGTCTGTATATAAATGGTAGCTTTTTATATCTCTATTTAAAAAATACTGTTGATTAAATAAAAAAATCCAGTGGCAACTAAACAAGAAGAATTTTCTTCTATCATAAAAATAAAACATGTAACACAAGACCAACCCAGGTGAATCCATCCTATTAATCCATACATGTTTTCCAGAAGACACTCCCAGCTTTGCTTTAAAAAAATTATTCAGGGATAGAATTGTCCCATCTCTTACATTTCAGAGGCAAATTCAAAGCAAAAGCTTTTTCTCTCTACCGTTTCCTAGAATTAAAATAATGTGCATTTAGTTACCCTTCTGCATGAGGTAACAGCATCCAAGGTTGATGTTCATTTGCAATATAAATCCTCAACCAGGAAAACATTTTGGTGCGGTTCCTACATCAGGGATGATAATAACGTTCTTTCCTTCCACCGCATTCATGCTTGGTTTCTCTCACTTACAAAACACACAACTGAGTGTCTCTCTGGGGGATGAGAAGGCTCTTTGTTCCCCCTGGTTTACCTCCAGTGGCAAGACACAAACCCAAAACTCTGAGGAGCTCCGTGTCCCCTTGGAGGCACCTTCAAAGGTGGAGATTTCAGAGCCCCTTTAGATATTTGCTCCAATGTTTGAACCTGGTGGGAAATAACACGTTTCTGCATCTCCAATCAGAATTTCTCCTGTCTCAAAATGCATCACAGACCCATTTCCTACACCCTTCCTATCAATTAGCAGTGAGGTACACAAGAATTTGCTTTCCTGTGCTGGGATGAGGTGCACACCCTGCCCAACTGAGGGGCTTCACAAACCACAACCATCACAGCTCAGCAGCAGGGCTCTATGACCCACTAGGACAACCAAGCTGTTATTTCAAACTAGAACAGCTTCAACCTGCCATCAGCAATGTCATTTATGCAGTCACACTGTGCCATCTTAAATGGAGCTTAGCTCATATGTTACTAATTCAACTTCCAGGAAGATCCTAGAAAGGGGTAGGTGTGCCCAAGGAAGCAAGAATCCCAAAATAATTGTAGTCAAACTAAAAGTGTATCTTGCTGCCAAAATGCCAAAGAAAGAGGAAAACTTTACCAGTCTAATAAAGAGACCACAGAAGAATAATGCCTTATGTATTTTCAAAAAGAATCAAGCCTGTCATGCATTGAGAGACTTGAGTTGCATTTCCTAGTGCTGACACCCAGAATAAGGAGAACCTGCACTCATTCGAAGCCTGGAGTCGATACTGTAAGATGCAGAAGACTTCATCTCCAATTCAAAACCTCCAGATGAAGGGAAGACACACAGACTTAGTCCTGAACCTTGCTCTCCTCTGGCAGGTCTAGAAGCCCAGCACAGAGCCACGAGCCTACTGTAAACACAGCAAGGAAGCTGCTCTCCCCTGATGCATCTGTGAAGGGAGGATAAATTTAACATCTGAGTTCCCTTCATCTGCCTCCATGGGCAGGGCTCGACACCTTTTACAATCCTGATGCTTTTAAGATATGTGGCTGGAGTTTCTCCCCTACCGCAAGCAAACAGCTCAACCCACAACATAAGGGTGATAAGGCCACCAGAAGAAAACAGAGCAAAATCCAATTTATTCTTCCAGCATTGTTGAGGTGAATTGCACGGCAGAAGAAATTAAGGCTCCTTTGTCAGCATCCCAACTTTCAGGAGCAATGCCCCATTTCTCTGACTAAATCCACCCTTTAACCTCTTTGTTGGGAAGTGTCAGCGGCGGATCAGCGCAGGGCAGGGTGACAACGCACAGCAGCCGGGCGGGAGCTATCGGGGCTCCGATCTGGAGCTCACCTACACGTTAACTCCTACTGCTAATTCATCATCCCGCCTCGACAGCCGGCCTGATTGGGATGCTGGCAGGACAATACAGCCCCGGCTGACCACCACAGCCCAGCCCAGGGGAGGAGGGGCTGACGGGCACGGCATGGAGAAGGCCCGAGATAAGTGCTGGCTGTCAGCGCAAGGACAAAGAAGGGCAGGCCCTGGGGAGAGAAAGGAGATAAAAAAAAATCTCGACAACTGCTTTATCTGATGAGGGTTATGGCTAATTAATTATAAACTCAATTACCTAACCCTTACTTCAGCAGTCTCTATTCATTAAGAGATAAAACCTGACTGACTGCTAACTTTCCCTTGCACACCCGCACGCACAGCACAGCAGCTTCGGGTTTGCACACTTTGCTGCACAATTTCTTAAAAAACATCTCCAGAAGCCTTCGTCCCTGTCAACTTTGTGCCGGCAGGATGGAGGATTCCTCCTTTCTTTCCCCCTGCCACCCAGTGCACCCTCTGTGGCGCCATGGGAGGGCCAGGCCTCCATGCTGTGCATTGGCATTTAAAAGCACAGCCCCCGGCATTAAACAATGGGCATTAGGGACATCAAAGCTCCCTTTCCACAGCCAACTCCTGCCTCCCCGGGCTTCTGATCTGCTTCACATTTCCAACTCAGCTTTTAATTTTGGGTGCTAAAAGTTTGGTGGCGCAGCTCAGCGGCGCCAACTGAACGTTACTTTTCCAAAGTTTGAAGGTAGCCATGAAAATGAGAACAATGAACTCTAAAACCCCTCAGCAAAGCTGAGGCTTGCTAATAACATGAGCTGAATTTTGCATGTAACGTAATAAAAATGTCTGTTTTATCACTGATCAGATTCCAGACACATTCCTGTGGTGCTTGGCCTCTCCTCCAGCTCGAGTTCTTGCCCTCATGCCTTGTGCTTGACACAGGCTCAAACATCCCTGCAGAATCAATCCTGCCCATTAAAAGAAGGCTCCTCTTAATCTCTTTCCAAAGCTGCAGACCTGTCTCGCTCTCACCTTTTGAATCCACGGATATTCTCAAATCCACGTTTTGCTTCAGCTGCCCTTTGCTCTGGGTTTTCCATTTCTGCAGGATAATGTTCTTTACTTACATATTTTACAGAGAGGTCTCATCTATATATGTGTGAGTATATCCATAATTATCCATATTTATATGAAACAACAAAGTGATCACATCACATGATGTTTCACATCAGAACTTTTTGAAGAAAAATTTCTTCCACTCTGTAGAACGAGGGATCCCAGCTCTGGATCTGTTTCTCACACTAAGTCCTATTTCAAATCCCTGTAAAGTGTATTAATGACACAAGATTTTGGTTCTTTCATGGTATATGCCTTTTAGGTCACTTTTCCATAATTTATATGCACCAAATGAAATAAGACAACACAGTAAAATGATCAGGCTGGGCAACACACATTATTTAAGCCCTTCACAGCAAAGATGTGATGATGATGATTATTATTATCATTCTAATATTTTTGCATTAATGATTATTATTATTATTGGGTCTTACTATAGGGTCTTGGCTGTTACTTTAATAAACAGGCCTTATTTTATTAATACTTATGGGTTTTGGACTTAAATGATGTGGTCCAATGGTTCACTTAACTCCTGTGATGCTTAGGTGTGGCAGTGCTTTTCTGACACCATTCCAGCATTTGGTTCCCTTCCTTGTTTGTCCTGCTGATACCCAAGGGCTTCCTTATATCCCACCTTGCTCAGCTTCAACTTTCAAGACCTCTCAAAGAAGATAAAAATATGTTGTTACACAAACTTCACAGAGAGACTTTTTCATTCCATAATTTAACAACTTCGATTCAAATTGTTCTCTCGTGATTTTAAAGTGCATCACAAAGACAAATGCAGCTATAATAAAAGGGTGTCTGCTTTGATGGAACCTTTCAAAACCTGAAAATAAAAATTCTTAAAACACCATAAGCCCATGGAGCAGCCAACACAACTTTGTCAACCTTCAGGTAATATGACAAATAATATCACCCACCCTGAGCTTCTGTGCTATTCTGAATATCAACTCCATACCTTCCCTCACCATAACCAATTCCAAATCCAACTCATATTTACCTCCTTGCTCCCCTTTTTCATTAAGTTGGAAGGCTTATGCCAGGCTTTTATGGTTGAACTCTTCCCACTGAAATCTGCTGATTACATCCCTGTGATCTTTGGAACTTCTCTTGAACTTCCAGCCTTTTTACTTGGCAGCACACATCACACTGCAAAATCACCCATGTCTGAATCACCCTGTATTGCCTCTCTCCACTTTGACCAACAGTTCTGAAGATATTCCAAAATCACAGACTGGTTTGGGCTGGAAGGGATCTTAAGGATCTCCTTCCAACTCCTCTGTTCCATTAACAAAGTCCTTAAATGAAGCCCATTCCCTGCAGCTCTCACTTAATCCTTCACCCAATAAATGCAGTCACAGGTGATTAGTACACCTTGAATAAATCTATAGTTTTCTGTTTGCATTCTGAAATACTAAGAAGAAGGTCTGCATTATGTTTATTTGGAGTTATTTATATGAAGTTGCCAAGGCAGCTGACACGTCTGGTCAAATCCCAAACTCAAACTGCTGGGAAAGGCAGATGCATCCATTCCCTTCGCTTTGTTTCCCATAATTGGAACAATCCCATGAAATCCCTACAGCAAAGGAACGAGGATGCATCAAGCAACAAAACTCATTTGCTTCCAAGCTCTCTTCCACCACACTTGTCCCTCTTTTCTGGGCTGTAACTCTTCCCTGTTTTGACACGAGCATGAATCCAGCTGTGTTCTGACCTCCCTCCTCACCAACGTGTATGGAGGAGTTCACTGCTCCCTCTTTATCCAACTTTGCTGCAAATAATGACCATTTTGAGAATCTTCCCCCATACATATTCACTTTTATGTGGTCCTATAACTTTTTATCTAAAGGAAGATGATTGTACTTTCAACAAATTACAGCTTAAAAGAAAGAAACAGAAACAGTAAAAAAATCCGATGCCGTTTTCCATCACCAACTTCACACAGCTCCTTAACTTAAAAATATAAACTGGGCTTGAAACAACCCCATACTCTGCAACACTGTTGTCTCAACCGCCTTCCCATCACACCAAGGGGATTAGGGAAAAAAAGGGAAGACTTGTCCCATTCATCAATAGAGGAGTTATTCATCCGAAGTTTATTATCTCAGGTAATTTGATCAATACACTTCACCTTTATAGTGCCGTTGTCCTTGTGAGCAAAGCATTTTGCGTTTTATAGTGAGCTGGTTATTATGAAGGCTATTCGCAGGGAAATTCTCTGCAGTTAAAAGTTTTTCCAATTAACTACATTTAACATCATTTAAGCCATAAACTGGCGGTTACATTTCACATCATTGTTGTTGGAGTGTGGCGGTGCTCAGGAGGCAGGCAGAGCACATTTGGCAAATACATCAACCAACACTTTGGAATGGGAATCAAGGAAACGCTGCCAGCTAATAGACTTTTTCAGTGCAGACTCACGAAACAAAAAAAAAAAAAAGGAAGAGAAGATCACAGAGAGATGCCTCAGCCCTTGGAAGGCTCCTCAGATCAATTCTACTTTTACGCAATGTCAGAAGTTCTAGGTTGGAAGGACCTCGAAGCTCCTCTTGCTCCACTTCTCACTAGACCAGGCTGCTCTAAGCCCCATTCAGCCCAGCCTTCCTGTGTTCCCTTCTGAGTTTTCTCATCCCACAAAACTGTGGTGTTTGTTTAACTGAGCTATGGACTTCCAGTGAATCACAGCATGTGAGGCCAAATTCCCTGATGTCCTCTGGGTTAGGATCTCCAAACCCCACTCCCCTCACCCCACAGCTGAGCTGCCCTCTCCTCACTTCCTACCCCTCAGCATAAGGCACCACAAAAGACAGGGAGGAAAGTTTCAGAAGAGAAGCAAAACACCAAATTCTCAGAGATCAGCTGCTCTAAGGAGAGAAACCTCTAAAAACTTGCTCGAAAATAAAAAATTATTATTCCTTGTGAGATATCCTCAGAACAAACTAGTTCATTAAAGTCGTATCAGCACTTGTAATTGGCCCTTGTTGGCCAATAGAAGGAGACATTTGCAACTTTTCCCAGGAAATTATATTCTAAATCCTTCATAAGGTGGACCTTGTCCTTTTCTGAGGAAACTTGATAGCAGTCTTTAGTATTCACTGGCATAATTAGGACTGCAGTTAATTTCATTAAATTCTCTTGCTGCTAAATGAAGCAGATTATGAGACATCTTTTATTGCAAGGCATGAAATTACAGCCTGTCAGCTGCCAATGGTAGAGTAAAACTAATGAATTACAGGGTAAATAACACCAGAATTAACCAGCCAATTTAACATAGCAGAGAACAAAGTCATTTTTACTTGGAGCCACCACTGCTGGGATCCCTTTCAGCTGAAAGGGAACCAACCTCAAATCTAAATAACCAGGAAAGCCAGGTTTCTTGGGCAGCAATGTTAAAAAAACCAACACTGCCAAGAAGTTGGGAGAAAATTGGTCGGATACAGACAGAAAGGCATTGATAAAATATTTAAATTGTGGTATGTGCAAGTAGTTTGTGCTGATGAATCATCCTCTGCCCAGCCCAGGAAAAAGGGCAGGGGAGCATTAATGTGTTGCTGTTATAACTGGTTTAATGGGGCCAGCTCTTCCCAGGCAGCACGAGACACAATCCCCCTTAATGAGGGACAGACACACTGTGGGGAGATAATTAAAGGAAACAGAAAGCAGGTGTAACAAGCCACTTCCATTTGCTACTCCTGTCCTTCCAAACCTCTGACACAGGGCACAGCATCCCAGGCCACCTCTCCCTGCCAGGAGGGAGTGCTCTTTGGAGCCTGCAAGGAGGGGAGGATGGATGCTCCTCTGAGCTCTGACCAGGAGCTCCCACAGCCAAGGACTCTTCCCAACACAGTCCTGAAGCCTCTCAGGCTGTTAGACACACTCACAAATCGTTGGGGCAATGGAGAGATATTTGCTCTCTCTAGGTTGGTGTCTCACCCCGACTCCTTTTTAAAAATTGTCCTAAATTATTTTTATTATACAATTTTATTTAACCCTAGTTGTACAAGGAACAAACCCTTTCTCTGCACTTATATGGAAATCTTGTTATGTGGAAACAGGAGCTGAGGCAAAGAATGCAAAGTGCTTATCCCCACTCAAACAAAGGAGGGCAGATACCTGAGTGCCTGAAAGTGCAGAAAGAGCCCCACAACCCTGGCTATGCAGGTGAAAGCAAACAATAAACCCAAAGAGAAATGCAAATAAAGTTTTCACCTCAAATTAACGCTCTCACTTTTCTGCATGGAACCCAAGGATTGTTTTTTCCTATAGTGGCATCTCCATGTCCAGGGGACAGAGTCAAGTACATGAGGTGCCAGCAAGGAAAAGGTGCAGGGGGAAAGCCCCTGTTAGTAAAAGGGCTGATAATTTCCTCATTTTAGCAAACATTTCATATCTGTGATCAGTCCTACACTGACCAAAAGGCTTTAAAAATGATGCTTCTGCTTGCATTTTCAACAGGTTTCTTGGAGACAACACCTCAAGTCACCTTTCCGGCCTTTTCCAGCTTTAAGCTCAACATCAACCGAGTTTGATGGAGGGGCAGGACCACCAAGGGGGTGTTATGAGAGGTTTTGTGAAGTTTCATATATACCTGCAAAGCGTGAAGAGAACAGACTGCAGCTGGAATATTCTGCTGGAGGATGCAGCAGGAGCCCACGTGCAGTTGGAACCAGCCTAGCACACATAGTTCCTATCCCACAGATGAGGCAGGGCGAAGAAAACTCATGCAATTTATCCTTCTAGTGGAAAATGTTCCAGGGGGTGGAATGAGATGAGCTTGAAGGTCCCTTCCAGGCCCAACCATTCTGTGATTCTATGTTTGACTTCTGTTTCTAACAGAAAAACCTGAGATGCTTACTGACCTTTCAAAAAAAAAAAAAAAAAATTACATTTAAAATTCCAAATGTAAATCTACAAACCCTACCCAAAACAACTAAAAACAAACAAAAGAAGAGACACACAGCAGAATTTGTGAACACCCTCCACTGGACCATGTTGCTCCAAGCCTTAGCCATTCTTCAGCTGTCTCCATGCTGGAGTGGGAAAAAGAGAGAGCAAGAGCCAAGGGAAGCCAACCAGGCACCTGAGCACTGCAGTGTGGTAGAACAGCAGAGCTCCTGTGCCACCACTGCCAATGCCACTCCAGAGCTCTTTGGGACCAGGACACCAGCACCGTCCAGAGAGGCTGGAGGAGAAATTACCTGTGCAAAAAATCGTTTTTGGTGAAAGAGAGAATCTTAAACCAAACCTGATTTTAGAAGTTCCAGTCCATTCCATGAGTTCAGAAATGGGGTTTACCTGGCAGCCAGGTTCTCCAAGGACTCATATGTTTTACACAGGAAAGATTTACTGCTCCCTGGAGCAGTAAATGACCCAGCTCACCAAACCTCTTCTCTCAGTGTGTCTGAGAGCTGATTTGCCCTCAGGTCATCCCCAGCCCAATTCAGGCCTTCCACACTCCAGGCAGAGAGGTGCTGGGTCTCCTGATTTCCTTTCTTTACTCTCTGTAGTTTCAAATTTCCATATTTCAGGCAAACATTTTAAAACCTCCAGAACTACTCTGGGCCAACACTGATACCTTGCCTCCAGCAGAGGGAAGCTCAGCACTCTAACAGCAGGAATGCATCAGCTCCAGGGGTGCTCCTGAGTTCTACAGACCCATAGCTCCAGGAGTGATCCTGGAACCACCTCCAGGCACTGACAAGAAGCTCCAGGGCCACCAAAGTGTCACTTCCAGCCAGGAATCAATCATGGTGCTTCCTGCTTGGAGACACCAGCACCTCCAGAACCAACACTGCTGGGCCACTTTCTCAGAGACCCTCAAGATTCCTGATGTTACTGAGAGCATCACATGGTTTTTATTCTCACTTCCATCTCCTTCAGAGTCTTCGTTCAATGTTTGCTGTCCTCCCTCTCAACTGTTTAATACAGATTTTGCTTCTCACAGCAGCACAACTTTCCATTTGAGCTCTGTTCCTCCAGTTCCCTTTTCTACCCCACTTCTTTTACCTTCAAAGCCCCTTGTGTTTTTCTGCCTTCACCTGCTGCAGAAAATAGGGAGCTTGGAATCCTTGTGCTGCACAAGCAGGTAAGAAACTTCTTGCTACAAAACACCGCATCAACATTAAAAAGTGTCACTTAATTTGAACTGTGACTTAAACTCTATCAGGAATTACAGCAATCTCTATGCTGCAAGATTAAAGTACCAACCACAGTGATTGTGCACCTATTATTTCCCAGCTACAAATACAGTATTGCCATGAACTCCCAACTCACAGCAACATTTTCTGTGCAAAGGACAAATTCATAAAATGCTCCCAAGTAGTTCCTTGCCTCACATCAGCTTAAGCGAACACAAAATGTCAATTTTCAGAATGCTGGGCATGCCTCAGCACTGGATGGATGCACATCCTTCCTGCCACAGCAGGAAAGGGTTCTGCAGCTCACCTGCCTGACACAGCACAAGAAACCTGAAAATCTATACTTCACACAAAAAGTCAATATACACATATAATACCAGATTTTCAGACTCAGACTCAAGTATTTATTTAACATGAAACACACCAACTACACATATCTCTGCATTTACTCTGTTTGCATCCTGAAGAAGAATTTTCACCCAGTTTGCTCAAAGCTCAGCTTTTAGTCAAGGATTTCCAGTGCATCTCTCCCTCCACAGAAAAAATTGTTTTGTTTTTAATTTGGCCATGAAACAGCCTGTACAATTTTGACTCCTAAAGTGATGATACCTGCCACCTTAAACAACCCCTGCACTTCAACTCTCCTCCATTCTAATGTATTGCTCACTTCAGACAGCAGAATTTCTAAACATTTCAACCACTTTGGTAATTTTAGTTGATTTTTCTTTCCAATACCTCCTGCACTTGAAGACTTAATTTCTCCCCCTCCCTGAAATATTCACAGAGAAGAGAGCATTAGATGTTAATCTAACTCCTTGATTTGTAGCAGTTCTGCACTTCTCTACCCAACCATTTAAATGCTGTCATTCATAATAGGGTGATATACTGTACTATAAACCCTTTTGCAAATGGTACGTCTTGGTATTTTTCTTTTGTGACAAAGACTCATATTAGTTATAAAGGGGAAAGAAATGGACTCAAAGCTCAGATCTACCTACATAATCTCACTGCTCAGCAGCCTCTCCCCTTCTTTAAAAGAAAATCCACACCCTCTTCCTTAAAGAAAACCAAATTCACTAAGCTTTTATTTTTCCTTGTAGAGAACTGTGGTCTGACAGCCCCCAGAGTTCAGCAGCTTTCTCCTGTATTATTAATCCTGAAAGGACAGAATCCCAGACTGCATTGGACTGAAGAGACCCTAAAGCCCATCCAGTCCCACTCCTGCCAGGGCAGGGACACCTTCCACTCTCCCAGGTGGCTCCAAGCCCCAGTGTCCAACCTGGCCTGGGACACTTCCAGGGATCCAGGGACAGCCACAATGTGTTTGAGGCCTCATGTCAGACCCTGGCTTTCATTCCAGGCACAGGAGCCTGTCCCTGGGGGTCACTGGAGAAGTGTCTTATTGAGGTACCAGATGCACATAAAAGCAAAAGACCTTCCAAATTTGAGTTAAAGCAGCAGAAGTTTGAGTAGGTGGGTTTTTGTCCATGTTCCATTCCAGTTCACTCTCCCATGCTGCCCTTGTTTTCCTGGTTCTTTTAGACAAGGATGGAGGTACACTTTTCAAGCAGACACATGGCACTGTCCCCAGAGCTGAGCAGTTTAGTCCCCTTCCAGCCAGCCCAGCCCACAGTCTGGCTTTAGGGCTTGTTTATACCCCCACAGACCAGATCCAACCTACATGGCAGCTTTTAGCCAAACACATTGGATAAACTCTCAATTAAGATGTAGTGAGGCTGTATCAAAATATTTTACATCTGCTATGTTTGCTTCATGCACTTAGTTGGAAATTCTATCAAAAAAGCAATTGAGTTTTCCTGGCAGGTTTTACTCTATACAAAACCACTGTCTGTTCCTCACTGGAATAGCTTCTGGTCACGAAAGCTAAACTCTAAAGTGTGTGTTTGCATTATTTTTGTCTTCTCCCTAACAGGAGTAACAAAGTTCATTTCAAGCTTTACAGCTTGTAAGTGAAATATATCCAGGTCATCTGACCATGCCATTCATCCCCAATTTAGCACCACCTGAAGGGTCCTTTACAATAAACAAAGCACTCAAGTCTTTACATGATTTTTTTCCCTGTTTTAACTCATGCAGAATAAACTGAGATTTTATTTGTAAGAAATGCACTTTAATCATAGAATCCTTGAGTGGTTTGGGTTGGAAAGGACCTTAAAGACCATACAATTCCACCCCCTGCCATGGGCAGGGACACCTTCCAGTATCCCAGGTTGCTCCAAGCCCCAATGTCCAACCTGGCCTGGGACACTTCCAGGGATGGGGCAGCCACAGTTTCTCTGGGAAACTTGTGCCAATTATTCCCTTTAAATCCAAAATATTTAAGTACCAACATCTGGCCTGGCTGCTGAGACTGCTCTAAAGATGTGCTGATAATTACTGTAGTTTTTTTAATAAAAGCAGGTTTAGAGAAAACAGCATTTAAACTAAAGTGCAAGGATTTCCATACATATTTCAAATATCCAAACCAGTTATAGTCAGAGTGCAAATGTTTCAAACACCCCCTGTTAAGCCCCAAGCAATATTCCTTTTTCATGCCATTTATTGGTTTTCATTTGCCATTGTCAGCTATACTCTGGGAAAATATTTCCTCATGTGTTACACACTGAAGTGCCAACACTTCAAAATAAAACAACAAAAACAAACCCACAAAATAAAACAGGAAATGAAGGATGTTGGGCCAACACCCCTATCCAGATTCACAGACAATTACCACACAATTAAATGGGAGCAAAAGAATGATGAAAATATTCAGAATGCCCAAAGTTTGCTTTGTTCAAAAAATTAGGCTAAAGGGCTTTAACTGCGTGCTGTTCAGTTTACTCTTTTGATTGCTTTACCACTATGTAAATCAATTTGTTAATGTTCCTTACAAAATGCATGAGCCAGTTATACTGACAAACACACAAAGCTCATTCGTAATTAGCAGTTAATTAGTACGAAGGAACAGATGCTGTTAGAGTTTCAGCAGGCGAACAGGTTCTGTAAACAATGCTTATAAATCTAAATGAATTTATTAACCACAATGCAACTGTCAACGTTTTGCTGGCAACCATACAAATATGGTGGAATCCCCAAAACATCTTTACAACATATTAATAATCATTGTGTCAACCCAAGTCTATCAGGCAGCCTCACTTGCTAACTGTCATAAGCTCCCTACTTAATCTTCTGATGTCACTTCTCAGGACTAATTCCTCATGCCCAGGGAGGAAGAGCTGCAGCCACCAAAGCCAGCCCAGATGGGCACGGATTCACCTCCTCAGGACAAAGGCCTTTTCCCACTGCTTCCTTCAGCAAGCTTACCATGCTGGATAGCACCTGCCCTGCTGACCCTGTTCACTTGGGGTTTTGGTCTAAGCGGACCTTTAAGGCCCCTTCCAACCCAAACCATTCTGATTCCAGATCTCCAGATCCACTGAAAATAAGCAAAGGCTAATTTTTCCTGCTCTCCTGGCTAATTTGGAGATGTCCAGCACTGAGCTGCTGCTGGCACAAGGGATTGTGGGGAGTTTTGGGAGCTCAGAAGGAGTTTAGGCTGAAGATCAGGAAAAGATTCTTCCTTTTCCAGAGGGTGCTGGGCACTGCCCAGGCTCCCCAGGGAATGGCCCAAGGCTGCCAGAGCTCCAGGAGTGTTTGGACAAAGCTCTCAGGGATGCACAGGGTGGGTTGTTGGGGTGGCTGTGCAGGGCCAGAGCTTGGACTCCACAATCCTTGTGGATCCCTTCCAGCTCAGGATTCTGATTCTGTGGTTATAAACTCATGCACTCAGGCACTGACTGATGCCAAAGTTTAGTGGGGCTTTTTTGATTACCTGGGTAAATGAAGGTGGCTCAAATAAAGAGACTGCATTTTGTAAAGCATTTTTTAGTGGTTCATTTCTATTGAACCACCACCTTGAGTCAGAGGCATTTGGCCAGGGGCCAGCTCAGACCCTTAGGGCAACAGTGAAGATCCCTCAGTGCCCTCACTGCTGTCACTCTGCATGTCACACTGACATGCTACCCTGATATATTACACCATTTCAGCACTGGAAAATTCCAATAAATTTTTTAAAGTCATATTATGGCTTTTTTTATTGATGTTCTCTTTTACACCTCCACTGCTTTCGTTCATTCCCTCCTCCTCTCCAGCGAAGCACTATGACACCTCTTCCCCACTTTCTCTCCTATGGACACTCCAGGATCTGCAATATCCAGCACATAGAAGAGGATGAGAACATCCCAAATGTATTCAATCCTCCACAGTCTCAACAGAGAGACTGCTTGGTTTGCTTCCTGTAGGCTCCAGCCCTACTCACTGCATTGGTACTGGATCCAAAATCCTAGAATTTGGGAGAGCCCGTTCTCTGCTGAAATCCAGCACCAGGCACAAGAGGAAGATGTTCATGGTACAGCCTCAGAAAAACACAAATATTCTCTCCCTTCTCTTATGAACACAGGAAAACAGATCCTTAATTGATTTATGCTAAAGAGCAGCACTTGCTCCTTTTATACAGTAGGGATCTTTCCCCTCTTCTTTAAAAAAACTGGTATTTTAGATAAGAGAAGCTCTTTCCCTACTATTTCTGCATAAACTGATAATCTGGCACTCTCCTCCTGCCTGCTTCCATTCTCCTTACACAGTCTCTCCAAGGATGCTTAACCTGATCAACACTATTCCAAACAAAAGCTGGAATGTCTCCTCTCAAATCTTAAGGATGAGCAAGAGCCACAATCACACTTGATGTGTCAGCTAGGAAATCATCAGCTGCTACTCAAAGCCACAGGTTTGTCCCTGTCTCTTCCATGAAATATCAAGAGCATTACATTCAGATAGCATTCAAAATAAATGAATAAATAAATGAGGAGGATGGAGTTGAACACTCCTTATTGGCCGTCATAAGCAATCTGTGACCTCTCATGGCATTAACATAAAAAACAATTAGGAAACACATTTATAAAACATTTAGGAAATATAAAATTTCCCTCTAGTTTTAAAGTTGGTGATCTGGCTACTTTCCGTCATTGCCTTTCAAGGCACTGTTCTCCTTTGCTCTCTTTGAAGGCTGGGTCACACAAATAAATGTTTGAAATTGTGTGCCCCCTGCCCAAATCAACACTAATAAACATTTAGATATACCCTTAGCCCCAGGCCACAGCCATGAGAAGTCAAAAAAAGAGATGGAAAGCTAATTTATTCAAGAAGTTTATTGATAGTATTTTATTTATGGATCCTTAAGTAAAGCTGTAGAGGACTCATCTTGGTCTAAAAATGCTTAGGACTATCACTGTATAACAGTCCTGGGTATTTAATGTATTTAGAGATAAAATAACAATATTTTATAAGCTGCAAACCAAAAAACTCATATTTTAGAGACTCTGAAAAATTAGGAGACTAATTAAAAGAAGCATATTAGAAATTCAATCTTGGTAAGCCAAAGGCCCAAACTCCAGCTCCTTCCTGCAACCTCAGACATCCCAGGAAGGGAAACCAGGAGACTCCAGTAAGCAGGAAGAAGCAGATGGGAGGATCCAGTGGGACAAACAGATGGATGCAAGAGGAAAAGGAGAAATTGTCTCAATCAGAGAGGCTGAGGCTCATGCCCAGTCAGCCTGCTGTGGCCAAGGGGCAGAAGGGGCCATACCCTTGAACTAGAAACCAGATCCTTGGGCAAGGGAAGCTCCCAGCTCCAGATGTCCAAGAGAGCTTTTTACTGCAATTTTTTTCCATATTCTAAAGACTACAGCTTTTCTTGGGATGGTATCTGAAACTCATCAACTGGAAAAACCCACAAGCCTGGCTTTCACAGTCAAATTAAACATTATTCCAGGCAGGTACATGGAGCTGAAGCCATTCTTCTGATGTAAGGGCACATTTGATCTAATTGGAAAAAATATTTCAAGTGCACTGGGAATAGTCACTGTTAACTGAATGCAACAACGAAAAAGGAAAAAAGAGCATGCAGACCCCAGGGAATTACCAAATCAATTAACAACTAATTCAGGAACTAATTTCTGTATTGCCTCTTAGCACAAAACTGTATCTTTAATTTCTCCTGCAATAAGCATCACCATGATAGTCCTAACACACTCTGACGCTTTAAATGAGTTTACAAGTATCTCTTTTTGATTGGCTATATAACATTATTTCTTCACAGTTCAATGCAACCATAGCCAAGTGCTCTGAAATATTTAATTATACTGGTAGCGACCAGTTAACAATTTACAGAACCACAGTGAGTACAAAACATTTTATAACTGGTAATCAGCTAATTAAAAAAAAAGCCAGCAAAATGTGTATGTTCTGATTATAAACAATTGCAGAGGAATTACACAGAAGATTTCAGCACTAAGAGAATTTGGCTCAAAACCATACCCTGGTGTTTGTACAAGCTGATCTGGAGACTGATTACTGTGATTAGACAGACGTGTGACAGAGGAAATTACACCTCATGCTGGAGATAAATAAATCAAACCATGTCATCTGCCAGTTCCTTGTAAATCACGTCACTTCTGACTTTGGCAAAGCTGCTCCTTGGAGACACCCAACGCTGGCTTGCAAACAAGTCTACAAACCTACCTGAGCATCAGGAAGGAAAAATACAAAGCAGGAGGAGTTTTGGAGAATGTTCCTTCCTGGACCTGAGGGGAGCCTCAGAGAAAGATGGAGAGAGATATTTCATAAGGGCCTGGAGTGCCAGGACAAGGGAGAGTGGATTCAAATTGACAGAGGGCAGTGTTGGATGGGATATTGGGAAGGAATTATTCCCTGTGAGGGCAGTGAGGCTCTGGCACAGGGTGCCCAGAGAAGCTGTGGCTGCCCCTGGATCCCTGGAAGTGTCCAAGGCCAGGCTGGACAGGGCTTGGAGCAACCTGTGACAATAGAAGGTGCCCCTGCTCATGGCAGGGGGTGGCACTGGATGGGCTTTAAGGTACTCCCAATCAAAACCATTCTGGGCTTCTCTGTTTTGGAGCAGAAGCAGCAGCACAGGGGGCTGGGTCTGTGTGTCAGTGAAATGGGTTTCAGTTTCAGTGCAGAAATACACAGCTGCAAGGAAGGGAAGTAAATCTTGGGGCCTGTGTGCCCTCCACAGGTTTGCTGCCATCCTCCTTCTGAAATGCTTTTGGCCCTTACCTGCATCAGCCACTTTTATTTCCAAACACAACCTGATGCTGAACTCAGACAGAAGAGAGAAGCCATCAGATAAGCCCTGGCACTACTGGCTGTAGCATCATCTGTCTGTCTGTCGTGCTCCTCTAGATCGTTTTTTTCACCCTGTCAAGTCAGATGAATTAAGCAGGAAGAGCTGCTAAGATCACTGCTTATTTGTTCTCTCTTCTGGTAGACTCCAAGTAAACATTTGCAGCCAGGAAAGCTGCTGCAAAGAGCATTTAGTGCTCGTGAGGATGGCGAGTCTCAGATGTGACACTTGCCTGGAGCACTGCGGTGCTCTGGTGGGAGTGAGGATGACTAAGGACATCACTCTGACTGAGCAGATGTGGCAGATGATCCCTTTTCAAAACCTATTTCAGAGACACTGCCCTGCCTGCTGAAATGCTCCAGCAGCTGGACAGACAGCTGTGGGTATTTTAAGGGAAAAGGGTTTCAGGTAGGATGATCTCACTGCTTTAGTGGAAGGACCAAGATAATCGAGTGTTGTGTGTTATTCCATGCAAGGTTTGTGTAACTGGTGCCTAAAACATCCCAACTAGGGCTACAAATAAACAAAAAAGAGGTTAGGAAGTTGGAAATCACTACTGAAACAGGCAACATTGACCTATGCCTGTAGGGAACTGAGATGTGACAGGTTTTTTTATGCCAGGTTTGACATTTGATGAGAGCATCTTCAAAGTTAACTTTGCTGAGTTTAATGGTTTTTAATAAAATTCAGATGTATGTTGGGAAGTGCCAGGTTTGTTTATGCCCTTCTTAAGGAAAAACTGCAGCTTGTGCATCCAGGAACCAAACCCTTCTTCATGAACAGCAAATCAGTGATGCCACCCCCATGCCTTGATATAAAAAATATTTGGTATTTTTAGGTCAGAGTAAAGGAAAGGAAAAAAAAAAAAAAAAAAAGACAAAATACCTAATTTCATTAAGATTACTTTAATGTAGTTAAATATGCCAAGCTGGCAGGCAAAGAAGGTCATTTGAAATATCACCTAAAAGTAAAGCCTGAATAAGATATTCCACTTTCTCCATTAATCCAGCCATTTGCAAACTGAGGGAAGGGAATGGATTCTGAAGTTCACCTTTGCAAGTCATGGATGGCAAATTTTTCACTGTGTCATCAATACAGCACACTAACCATTAGAATATTTATTTCTAATCCAGGCTTCAAGTTCGTCATCCCTAAATGATGCAGCAATTTGGGGGCATGAGAGGTGCAACACCTTCCAGGGTAAGCCAAGGGTGGAGGCAATGTGTCAAACACCAATTTTGGCCAGTTTTTGGTAAAAGAACAGTCAAGGTTATATAGTTGGAATATATCATGATGTGAGCATCTGTGATGAAGTGCAAAGGGCAAAGAGAAGAAGGGTTGGGAGCAGAAAGTCAAGGCCAGCTCTTATGTATTTATTTACACTCCAGTCTGGGGGGGGATGGGGGCAGGACAGAGGAAAAAAATAATAAAAATTAAAAAATAAAAAAAATTAAAAAAAAAAAAAAAAAAAAAGAAAGAGCACACAGCTGCCATCCCAAAAACAGACCTCCCATCTGCCACCCACGATTTGCATGTCACCTTCTCCAGGCTCATTTGTACTTCATTAACTGCCATTGACTTAACAAGATTTATGCAAATGACACCATAGGAGCTCGCTAACTCCCACTGCAATCAAGTGATTATGTATGTACAATTCTCCACAGCAATGAAAAATTAATACATGACAAGCCCCCTCACCGCTGAGTTGAGCTTCTTGCTTTTATTTTTCTTGTTGTGTGCAGTTTTTTTTTTTTAAATTTGAATATGCCCTACTGATAAAGATTTCCCAAACCCACAAAACCCAAAGTAATTTTCCCAAAACGCTACAAAACCTCCCATCCTAGAAAGTCAATTCCCCTAAACTGTGCAGCCAAATGTGTGCTTCAAAATATTCTTCAAAATATTCACTCAGGCTACCAGGAACAAGACTTCTGTTCCAGAATAAATGGGTTTGGAGGAAAGATTCTCCAACCAGAGCAAGCCACTCACTTTATAAGTATTATTAGCAATACTATGGAAAATAGCTTAAATATTCTTAGTTTAAGCATCTCTTTCTCAGAAGTAGAGAACTTCCTATGGATTTTGACTTTAAGCCAATATTGCTCAAGACTTTTTCTGACTCTGATTTGCATAAGATTTTTAAATAGCACGCAAGTGAAATTTTGTAAAATTAAAAAAAAAAAATATGACATTCCCAGTTCTCAGCAGCTTCCAGAAGTCCAGGATTTAAGACATGCTGATATGGCTGTGCATGCACAAGGTATTGATACCTCCCCTAGGAAATCTGCCTTCCCAAAATTTCACTCACTTTAAGAGTATTTGGGCTGGAGTGAGCAGGCACCCTTTAAAAACAAGCCTGCTTTTCACTGCCTCCCTTTTGGGTTTCTGCTGGGAGCAGGAAGGGTCATCAGGACAGTTTTATATGGCTTAGCCCAATAAAACCAAATTTAGCACTGCAGTGAAAAATCAGCTTTACCATGTAGAAAGGACACAGAGAGTAAGAATATGAACTCTTTTTGACCAGGCTGCTCTGAGTTCAGGAAAAAGCCCTGAAGGAATGAGGTGTTTCCTTGGAAGGAAATAGACTGCTCACAATTTTACCTCGTTCGTGGGATCCTGAAATGGTTTGGGCTGGAATTGACCTTATGGTCCATCTCATTCCACCACCCAGCCATGGACAGGGACACCTTTCCCTAGACCAGGCTGCTCAGGGCACCATCCAAACTCTCAGGGATTTCCCTTAAACTCACAGGGATTCAGGCACCAAGAACAGGAATGCAGGAGCAGGTTGTAACTCTTGGCTTCTTTTGACCAAAACCCACTGGCAGCTGTGCAGGTCCATACCTGGGTCCCAGAATGATCAGCAACTCTTTCATAGTGCTAGGAGAGATTCCATTTTTTCCTCAAAACCAGAACATTTCCAGCCTCCAAGGAACTTGTTGTAGCTGGAGGTTTTATCATTAGTTTGTGGGATGTTGTTTGGTTTGGTTTATTTTTTTTGGTGGAGCTTTGTTGTTATTGTTTAGTTTTATTCTCCCACAGCAATCCTGGGATTGCTGCAGCCTGAAACAAGATTCCTCTCTCTCTTCCCAAGTATCCCAAGCAACAAGAGACAGGACAAGAAGAAACAGCCCCAAGTTGCACCAGGGAAGGCTCAGGCTGGATATTAGGAAAAATTTCTTCACAGAATGAGTGGTCAGGCACTGGCAAAGCTGCCCAGAGCAGTGGTGGAGTCCCCATCCCTGGAGGGATTTAAAATCCATGAGGATGTGGTGCCTAGGGACATGGGTCAGTGGTGGCCTCAGCAGTGCTTATTTAAACACTGGACTTGGTGATCCTGCAGGGCTTTTCCAACCTCATTGAGTCTGTGACTCCATTTGTCACAGAAAACATCATGATGAAAGGGGTTTCTCATCTTAAGAAGAACAGCAGCACGAAGATTTTCAGGTTGAGAAGTTCCCTTCCACATCCCTCTGTCTTACTCCCAATTAAGATATGAAATAAAAGACACCAATGTTCCTTGCAGGAATTTCTGTTGCCTCAGAGACAGCTCCAAGGACCTAGCACCTGTTGAGCCCCCCAAGAATGTGGCTGTATCAGCAACAACCTGGAGCCACCTCTACTGACCAGACCTCCAAAATCCCTCCTCCTGACATCTGAGTGGGATGGGAAACCCCACTGGGAGAAGCCACCCTACAGCACTGCAAAACCTCCCATCCCCAAAGCCCGAAGAATGGGATGGATCTGCTGAGGATGCACATCAAGGATATGTAAGTAGTGGCTTGAACATGGCAAAATGAAATTACCTTAATTGGGATTAGTAACAAGAAGGCCACGTTCCCAAAAGATTTGGTCATATCTGGTACACGAGCAGGGCTACAAGGAGAATTTTTCCATACAGAAATTCCAGATATTGTAAGGGATATTTCTTTACAACACACTCTGGCACAATCACACTTAGAATGTTTATCTTACAGTATTCTTCCTATGAGTGTATTTTTAATCAAACTGATTCCATACAACAGTGTTTTAGGAAAGAACAGTACGTATGCCTGGAATAAATACTGGCACATCTATTCCTCAGTTTTACATTCGCAGCTGCACTTTTGTTTAATTAGCATTACCCAAAAGGATTGCAGCCGGTCTACCCATCCTGTATCATACAAAAGCTGTAGGAAAATAAAACTGTAGCTTGCTTTAAATGCCTGGAATCTCCTCCCCTGAATGCAGAGCCAAATACTGAGCTCCTCTGCTTTCAAACTGCTCTTCTGGATTGCAGCGTGCTTGATTAAAATTTGCCTACTAGAGATTCACACACGATAGCATTTTTGCTGCCTGATGGTCCCAAAAGGTCTTTTAGAATGACTTTAGGAAGAAAAATCACAGCTAATAGTTAAGGGTACAAAATCAACTCCTCCTCGCACCCAGAAACAGAGGAAAAACATGACACACCCCGAAACATGTAAACCCAGCTGCACACAGGTCATGCAGGGCTACCTGGCAGGATAAAGCATGGACTGACAGAAGATTAGAAGAGGCAAGTGAGCCTCTGGAGGGCAGGAAAGGCACCAAAACAACTGGAAAGAAACGTGAGGGAAGAAAATAAGTGGGGAAAAGAAGGGAGTTTATCTCTAGCAAGGCACATCTCTCGCACATGAGTAAACACTTGCAAACACTAACACAGAAAGTGTGTGAGAAGCATTCCATGGGAACATGGAGATCTCAACCACATGGATTCAGTGCCATTTCATTTGAGAAAGTAAATCATCTCATTCCCCAAATACTTCCCATCCAACGCTGGCGCTGCTTTTGCTTTTCAAAAGAGTGTTCCCAGCTACAATTTAGGATCGAGTTTCCAGGCTAATGAAAGTGCATCTAGGCTAGTAAAAACACACCAAAACAAATCCTCGGCTTCAAGTCCTGTTGTGTAATGAGAAAGTTTAATTAAGGCCACACATTACAGCTGTAAACGTTCTCTTATATAATAAGGTCTAAATGAAACTGAACCTAATCAAAGTTACAATTCCTTCATTAGCAAATTACAAACAAGAGCGCGCAGCTGACACACCGGCCATGATTATCACAACTAATTGCCTCGTTGTTACGGAGCAGCCTGAAACTGTGTTCAGATGTCCGTCTGTGGTAGCAAATTAGGGCCACATCAGGCTATTCCTGCGATCACAAGGGGCTCTTGTCGAGCGATCTGATTTACCCTGCGCCTGGCAGCACTCGGCCCAATCAAAGCCTCCTCTACAAAGGCAGCTTTGAAGCCAGCACAGCCTAGAAACCCGCTCCATATGCAGGCCGGCAGACTGCACTTCATTAGGCCTGTTGTCACATTTTCCCTCTTCTTATTCTAATGATCCTATTTTAATACACATAGGAACCTCTCCTAATTGATGTCAAGTGAGTGACTTCCACATTCATCACCGGCGCACATCAAACGCCGCTCGGCGCGGCCCCGGCACCGCTGTGCCCGGACCCGAGGTGTGTCTCCCAACTATGGAAAGCAGGGGAGAAAAAAAAAATACAACTATTTCGGCATTACCTGTTTAATTGGGATTGCACGGCCGCTTCCAATGCTGTCTGTTCTGCTCTCCAGGACCTTCTTCTCTTTGTCTGGGTCACTCCCTTTCCGAGACTGCAGAGCGGAAAGAAAAGTTTGTGCTCCATTAAATGCACACAGAGGATGCTTTTATTTGCCTTTTTTTTTTCTTTCAGGGCAATTAAAAAATGATTTGGTAGGTATATATAAGCTCAAAATTGGATCTACACAAGTACGCAACCATCCTAAAATCTGAATAAATTTCCCATCCACCACCCATAAATTTTAACCATCCACTAGTCTGAAATATGTTTGAGTTTAAAGAGTTACAGCTCCAGTGTCTGAAGATCCACAACATCAGAGGACAACGTTTCTGAAGTTTCCAACAGTGGCATGAAGGTGCCATCTCATTAAAAACATTCAGTATACCCATGCATACATTTAATTCACATCTGTGTGGTTCTTAGAAATGTCAGCAATTATTTAGAAATATGATTCTATAATGCTAGGTTTGACCATGCAGACTGCAACTTATTATTTTTTTTCTGCTTGGAAACAGTTAGAAAGTTGGAACTGCAAGAAAAGCCAGTGACTGGAAAAAGTTAACTGAACACAAGTGGAAAAATTAGCATGAGGAGAATTTTACCAGTGTCTAAAACCTGAATTGCTTTATCCTGGCTTTCTCCAAGGAGTAAGATCACAGCACTCCCTTCGTGACTTGATGAAGTTCTATGGGAATTTGAAGAAGTTATTCAGATCGCAGCCAATTATTGCGACAGAACGCACAGGCGCAGCGATTTTGACGGATTTATTTTATTACAAAAAGAAGAGCTGAGAGTCATCCTCCTTAATAACTGCACTGACAAGTGACAACTTCACTCCATTACTTTCCAATGGGAACATTACTCACACAATATCGGAAACGGGAAAACATTTTCGTGTGCTTTTCAACCCGGCGATGATGTATGAAAGGAGCCCATCGGTGGTGTCCGGCACCGCCATGGGGAGTCAGTGCAAACCGGGAGCACGGCAGAGCCCGCTCCGCACATCCAGCGCAGAGAGGAGAAAAAACAGGAGAATCGGGATGCTGGAGCGCTAATGCCCGTCTCCCTCGTCCCACAAAGGGGTGGAAGGAAGAATAAACCCCCGGAGCAGCTGCCCTCGGGCGTGAGAGGCGGACTCCAAGTAAGAGCATTCTGAGCAGCACATTCACCCAGCGGGGATCCCGCGCTGCCGGCCCCGCTCCGCCGGGAACGGGCTCCTATCACCAGTTACTATGGTTCGGGGCAATGGAATGACGTGCCGGGGAACTAAACAAAGAACAAATGAAAGCAAGCAAAACAAGTGGGAGGGATGAAATCCAGTGTGCAGGATAACTATTGTTCCTCATCCTTCAAGACAGATTTCTGCCTCTGAAAGTGCCACTTCCCAAGAATACAAGGCAAAACAAAGCTTCAATGGCGCAAAGCGCCCGTAAGTGACATTGCAAAGAAACTCAGAGAAGGTGCCCAAATCCTTGGGAGGGGAGTTGTCAACTTGAATGTTTCTTTTTTATCTGACTTTTTTTTTAGAGAAAGGACCCTGCCTCTGAAATGCAGGCTGAATATCTACGTGCTGTTTTTCATTCCTGGTTTTAAATCATCACCATTCCCTCAAAGTTCCTGCAGCTGGAAATCACACACTGCACGTGGAAGGGAAATGTCTACGTGCAAAACACTGGTAAATGCCAAAAGCACAGAAATGTAGGGATTTCTGTTAGGTAAATTCCCTTGTAGCTGCTTGCAATCACAGAATCCCTAAGGTTTTCCAGGGGAGAATCTTTGCACGCTCCACTATTTATAAAGATAAATTGTGCAGTGAAACAGAGATCTGATCTTTTATGCTTTTGTACCTATGACACACACAATATGTCTTATATCCTAGCAGAAAAAAATCCATTCCAAACCACACTGGAGCAACACTTCCCAGGACTTTTTCTGATGGCACATCTCCACAATAAATTATTCTATGTAGAACTTGGTGCCAGCAAACCAAAGAAGTTCTGGAAAAATTAAAGCACCTGCACGAATATCATTGGAGAGCTTTCCCCTTTGCCCTGGAAGTCACTCAGACTTAATCCAAGTAAGACTTGAGCCAGGATGTCACATCTGAGTTTGAGCACAACCAGACCCAGATCAGGACTGCAGAGCACCCCAAGTAAAGTACTCATCTCAAACAGTAGATACTGAGACAGAGGGCTCATTTTATGTTTGAAAAACTTTCTTGGAATTCTGTAAATATATAAGACAGGTAACACTGAATGTGGGAAAAGTGATGCACCTTTTTATGCCAGAAATTCCCTCACCCAGTGTGGGATCAGACATGGTTAGAATCAGCTTCTTGCTCAGTGAACCTCATAAATGAATTTTAAATCCTCACCTGCCCTATACAAGATTATTTGGTGGTCCCTGTTATCACACTGTCCAAAACAAAGGATATTAACTCTTCTAATATTTCATCTGTCTTATCACTTAAGGGGAAAATCAGCTGCTGCAACAATAGCTTTATAACAAACAAAATACTCAATGTCAAAAAGATGAGATGCTGCATTTAATGCACTGAACATGCTTAAAATTCTCAACCCTATTCCAACTCAAAAACTGTAATTAAGAAGAATCAAATATTTTCTACTTAGCCTGGTCCTCTACCAACAACAGAGGACCTAAAGATCACTAAACAGATTACCTGTGCTAGATAACAAGGGGTAACTTGCAATTATTAAACAGAAATAGATCTGATTCTCTAAGAGATAAAGGCATAAGGGACTGGGAAGAGAAGCACAGCAAGAAACCCAGAGCTAAACAGTAAAATATTTTAATTACACACTCTATTCATAACTACACAGAAAATACTGGTTATCTGTTTGTTCAATTAAATAATTCCAGGTTATAACTTGGCACAAAAGCTGGGTTACAGCAGAGTGGGTGTTAAGTACTTCAGGACATAGATTACAGGGCAACTCATTAAACAATCTCACTACACCCACCTTAAAAGACACAGCTAATTCTGCAAAGGCAAATTATTATTATTATTCCCAGTTATCAGACATTAAGACAACTATCAACACCCTCTCACATTAGTAAAGATAGTTCTCACTAATTATCACAAAGCAGAGCTTCAGTCTGTTTGTTTACAGCTGACTAAATGTTCTTCTCAAACCTTTCCTGTGACTGTAGATGGGTGAGTTTTTCTCTCCTCCCTTTCTCAAATTTACAGCTGCTCCAAACTGAAACATCCCCAGCTCCCCAAATGCCAGCACCACCTCCAGAGTCCTGGCAGCACCTCACACATCCTTGAGCCTGGACATGGATGGTCGGCGATGTTTTCAGGAATACAGCAGCATCCCAGCTCTGCTGCCAGAGCTCTGGCTGCTGCTGGTTTCTGGGCTGACACTGACATCTAGTGGGGTTGGGAACTCTGGAATTCTCCCACCAAAGTCTTGATTATTCCCACCAATGGGAAGAAATATGACTGTTATCAAATACTGGCAGTCAAAGCTGGGACACTTCTTCCCAGGCCGCTCATTTTGCTTTCCACCTACACATTTGCACCCAAACACAAATGCATGATTTCCTCTCCTTTTTAGGAGTAGGAGATCTGGGTTTAAATCAAAATACCTCTGTTGGGATGGACACAGGATTCCTGGGGCTCTCTGCTGTCACTCAGAGCTCCAAAACGGTGACAAAACTTTCCACTTGCTGAGGGTGGAGAGCTCAAATTTCCCTCAGAGAATGAGGAAACGTTTTATCAGGTTTGTATGTGGGAAGTGAGCATGACTTCACCTTTGGAATTAAATATATAAATTCACCATGCTGACAGGGAAGTTGTGGGTTCCTTAACACAACTAACATGTAGCTACAACCCCCAAGGGAGTTACATGAGAACCCAGAGGGATTCTGAGTTTGCTATGACATGTGTGAACTGTCAAAAAACTGCTTACAAACCACAATTATACCTGCAACATGATCCCAGAGCTTTCAGCAAGAGGGCTTAAACCAAAGAAACATTCACTCAGGGCTTCACTAGCATCACCCAACCTACTCCTGTATAACAAAGACCTGTCATATTGTACCAGGCAGCTTTCTATTTGATTTTTTTGTTTGGTTTTGGGGTTTTTGGCCTCTCAATGAAGCAAAACACAGGTGGTTTGTACAGAAAAAAAAAGTTACTTTAATCTCCATCAGCTTTTTTAATTCTGGAGAAGAAAAAAGTGATCTGATTCTGTGTAGTAATAAAAGTAGCATGGGGTAGTTATGGAATACTTTGGTTTGGGACAAAGCTTAAAGACCACCCAGTCTCACCCCTGCCATGGGCAGGGACTTGTTCCACCATTCCAGGCTGCCCCAAGCCCCATCCAACCTGGCCTTGGACACTTCCAGGGATCCAGGGGCAGCCACAGCTTCTCTGGGCACCGTGTGCCAGGGCCTCCCAAGTCTCATAGTGAGGAATTCCATCCCACTATCTCATCTAACCCTGCCTTGACAGTGGAAGTCCCATCACTCCATGCCCTTGTCCCAAATCCCTCTCCAGCTGTCCTGGAGCCCCTTTAGGCACTGAAAAGGGCTCTAGGGTCACCCTGGAGCCTTCTCTTCTCCAGCCTAAACAACCTCAAGTCTCTCCGCCTGTCTTCCTGGGAAAAGTGCTCCTGTTTAAGTATCAAACAGAACCACACAACAATAATTCCAAGATGGTATTTTTGGAGCCCACAGCTTCATCTCAGCACTCTCGTGCGGATCAGAGCAGCCCAGCAGCAACAGAGGGCAGAAGGTCAGGCTGTCCCACAGCAGCACACACAGCACACACAGCACAGGGCTGAAGGCCAGGCTGTCCCACAGCACACACAGCACACACAGCACACACAGCACACACAGCACACACAGCACAGGGCTGAAGGTCAGGCTGTCCCACAGCACACACACAGCACACACACAGCACACACAGCACACACAGCACAGGGCTGAAGGCCAGGCTGTCCCACAGCACACACACAGCACACACAGCACAGGAGCACAGGGCTGAAGGCCAGGCTGTCCCACAGCACACACAGAGGCCAGGCTGTCCCACAGCACATACACAGCACACACAGCACAGGGCTGAAGGCCAGGCTGTCCCACAGCAGCACACACAGCACAGGGCTGAAGGCCAGGCTGTCCCACAGCAGCACACACAGCACAGGGCTGAAGGCCAGGCTGTCCCACAGCAGCACACACAGCACACACAGCACACACAGCACAGCAGCAGAGGTCCCCTGGCTCACTCACCGTGAAGAGGTTGGATCGCCGCTTGGACTGTTTACGGACAGGAGTTGGTGTGTTGGCAGTGGGAGGAACATCAATCCGCAGCTCCTTCTGGCTGGTGCTTGGAGTTGATGGGACAGAGGAGGAATAATCACTTAAACTCCCTCCTCCATTACTGGTCTGCAAGGATTAAAGGGAGTTTTAAACAGTGGTACACTGCTTTCAAGAAATGACAATCCATAGCTGTATCTTATTTACTCCTGATTTACTCCCAATTTATGCAGAAGTGCAGCCAGGGTTCAGGGGCTCAGCAGGGCTGCCCTACTGCCACTTTTCCACACATTTCCATCCCAAGCCTCTAAACATCTCCCCTGCCATTATTTTGTGAATACTTAGATAGCTCTGTTTATACAGCAGGTGCATTTCCATTCTACGCAATATAACTGTAACTGAGTATCAACATTTCCATTTGTTTTCTAGTGTACGAGTAAGCAAAATATTGGGGAAAATCTTCCAAATCTGGATTTCTACTAAACTAAACACTAACCTAAGAGGAAATACCCAATGCCATGGAGCTGCATAGCTGGAGATCACTGAGAACTGATGAAGAAAATGAAAATAATTCAGGGTTGTAAGACAGCTACTACAGGGTTAGATAAACCCCAACATATTCCAAGCATCACAGACTCTCCTGAGGTGCAAGGGACCCACAAGGATAACTGAGCCCTGCTCGTAGCCCTGCACAGGATTTACTGAAGCCAGTGGTGCAAAGATACAAAATTTGTAAGTAAGATATCCCAATTTGTTTAAGGCAGCCAAAACCATGATGCTCCATCCTAGTCCTGAAAGAAATAAAGCATTGAGCCTATAAAGCAATAAATAGAGGTAACAAATTCCTAAAAGCAGGAAGGTAAGCAAACTGGACAGAATGGAAAGGACCAAAAGGTAATTAAGAAAAAAGTCTTAATTTTTTCTTTAAAAGGACTTATTAGATATAACATATATGAGTACTAAAAACACTATTAAAGGAGGAGATGCTCTATGTGCTGATGGGGGACTGGGACAGGACAACAGGGAATATTCTGCCTGCTGGGGATGGAAAACTCAGCAGAGGGGCAGCAGTGGATGAAAGGGTTGGGCAACAATCCATATGTAACTTTTGCAGGAAAAAGAAACATCTGGGATGCACAGAGAAGGGGAAAAGGCCACCTTAAAGCAGTCAAGTTTCCTAGAGGAAGTGAGAAAAGGTGGTAAGAAGGTATTTCCAGAATTCCTGAGAAGATGCCTGATGGGACTTCCCCTATGCTCCTTGGAGATCGGGATCTCAAGCTGCAAGCAATCAGGATGAAAAAGTAGGAGACAATCCCTTACACCCCCAGCTGAAGTCTCTCCATGTTCCAAGTTCTCTTCTGATTCTTGCAGCTCTTCCAAAGCAGGGAGCAGAGGTGAAGGCACTGAAAGCAACAGCGGGGTTGGAGAGAGATTTTCTACAACATTCTCAAGTACCAGAGGAAGTAGCAGCAGAATTGAGAGACGTGTATACAAAAAAGGAGATGAAAAAACAATTGAAATTATCATTTTTAGTGTCCTAATGGAGAATGGTAACACTGGACAGAGGAGCAGGACAAGCTGGGAAGAAGTGGCCTCAATTACCCCATATTTGCTTTTCCAGTCTTTGTAGCAGCTTGTACCCAAACCACTGGATGTATTGGAGATGACAAGGGTGGCAAGGAAATCTTACTTTTCCTTAATGAAATTAACATATTTATACCCTAAAACCCTACTTCCCAGATGGAGAACATGAAGGATTCCCTAAAATTTTACCTTTTAAATCCTTCATCATTTTATACTTTTTGCAGCTGTCTCCTGGATTTCTAAGTGATTTATTTTTTGGGAGTGAGTAACTCCTAAAGGAAAACACAAACATGTTGGATATTCTATTCCCCAAAGACACACAGAGAGTTTCTATAAAAGAAATCCTGCAGGCAACATTTTTCTTCCCACACACCAAGCCCAGTGGACTTCCAACATTGTAAATAAAACTCTGAGGTGATTTCAAAATAAGCCACTGGCTGGAACAATGAAAAACACAACCAGAGAAACACCTGGAAACTATAGAATGGTTTGGCTGGAAGGGACCCCAAGAATTATCCAATTCCAACTCCTTGCCATGGGTAGGGACACCTTCCACTGTCCCAGTCTGCTCCAAGCCCCAATGTCCAACCTGGCCTTGGACACTTCCAGGGATCCAGGGGCAGCCACAGCTGCTCTGGGCACCCTGTGCCAGGGCCTGCCCACCCTCACAGAGAAGAACCTAAATGCTCATTTTAGATAAATATTAGGTTACTTAGAAACAACTCTATAAATACAAAAGGATTTTAATATATATGGCATTAATATATTATCATTCCTGTTTTAGTTTTGACATTCTAGAAAATTTCCAAAAAGCTTATCAATAATCAGGTCTCACATACAATGAAATAATGGATGACCAAGCAACTACTTTTAGCAGTTTAATTTATGCTTGTGGACAATCATGTTGCAGCAAAATCTGTCTGGAGGCATTGTGCAAACATAAATAATGCATCACTACAGATTTGCAACAGGTAGTAAGGAGTGAGCTTGTGTGGCAGCCACACCTGAGCTGCAGCTTTGTACTGTACACCCTCCCCAGGAATAATGCAAATCTCCTTGCAGAATGACACTGCTGACCAGGAAACACAACTCTCGGCACTGAAGTCCATGTGGATGGACATTGAGGGGCTGGAGTGTGTCCAGGGCAGGGAAGGGGCTGGAGCCCCAGGAAGGGCTGAGGGAGCTGGGAAGGGGCTCAGCCTGGAGAAAAGGAGGCTCAGGGGGCCCTTGTGGCTCTGCACAACTCCCTGACAGGAGGGGACAGCCGGGGGATCGGGCTCTGCTCCAGGGAACAGGGACAGGAGGAGAGGGAATGGCCTCAAGTTGCACCACAGGAGATTTGGATTGGATATCAAGGAAAATTTATTCACCAAAGGGTGTGTAAGGTCCCTCTGTCATAGAGGAATGCATGGAGACCAGGCAGACATGGAAACATGGTGCCATTTTCAATCTCCTCTCACAGCTGAATGTAACAGCTGAATTCCAGGAAAGCCAGTGGGAAAACATATGCAGACTGCAGATTTCAAGGAATTATCATCACTGGTAAAACAAATCTTTCCATCTTTACCTCCACAACTGCAGCTCACAAGTAAGCTCACACTGCTGGGGATCTGCACATCAGTTTGTCTGGAGAGAGAACTGGAGTCTTTCACACAAACAGCAACAACAGCTGCTGTGCCACAGGGTTTTCCAGCTGTTTTCACACCAGTGCAAACTCAAACCCAGGCCCAGCTGCCTCAGCAGCTTATCCAGCCCCCACACAGAGGCACTGAGGACCAAAGGTGGGACCAGGCTGAGCAGCCCCATGGGTCTGGGAACCAGATGATCTCCACTTCCAGGGGTTGGCACAGGAAACAGCCCTTTGGAACTGTTTTTCTTGGCACTTTTCTTCTAAGTTAATGTCTTAAAATTGCCTTCTGACATGTCAGGTGTAAAGGACAAGAAACTCCTCTAGCACCAGGATGAATTTAGGGAAAAGGATTGCCTCTGTGGGATTGTGTGAGGGAAAAAATGTCTTCTTTGAAATTAGACTTAGCATGGTATACAGGCATATGATGCCTAGGAAGATGGTCAATGGATAGGGGAATGGGGAAAGGAAAAATGGGACAGACATGAAGAGCACAGACATACAGAAGTGACTGGTCTGTACTTGTAAAAAGTAAATTAAAGACCTATTCCAAGATCCCCTTGGCTAATAAGAGGCCTCCAATCCACTGCACAACACTTCTTCCCTTCTAAACAACTCAGTCTAACTCTTAAAGTGTTCCAGAAAGCCAGACAGTGAGCTGTGACTGGAATACTTGAATGCATCAGATAGAATGTAAGCAATGTTGCACCATCCCTCTTGTTGACAGACTTTACAACAGTTCTGTCCATCATGGTCATGAATGATAATCCTTGGATCTGAGAATAAAATTCCTTCCATGCATCCTGTGCTGCCCTGAAAGCCAACAGAGGTACCTGAAATACCTGCAAGGGCTGTTAGCTCTGGGTATCAAGGGTTTTCAAGGGAAATCTTCCCCTTGACTGACACACATGTTAAAAACTAAGTCAGAAGGAAAACTGAGCAGCATCTACAACAAAGACAAGTGGATTTTGTCTTTGGAATAGGAAACACCTCACTGTGTGAAACAGGCATCTGGAAATATGTAACTATAGATATTCCTGAGAGCATTTTCTGGAAGGGGATCTTACTGAGGCATTCACCACCTCAGACTCCTGGACATGCAGATAGAGAAGCACCCAAACACACAGACAGGTCTTTCACAGAATCCCAGAATGGTTTGGATTGGAAGGGACCTAAAGGCTGATCTCATTCCAACACCCTGCCATGGGCAGGGACACCTTCCACCAGACCAGATTGCTCCAAGCCCTGTGCAACCTGGCAGACTGAAACCACAGAAGCCTTGAGCCTTAGAATTCTCCCCAAGGTATGCTAAGGACTAGCCTGGTTAAGGTGACACTCAACACTTCTTTTTTTTCTTCCTCTAATGCCTAAGCTTTTGACTGCAGAGTCATCTGGAGAGTTTGCAGGAGTTCAATCCCCAGGATGATCCAACCAGAGATGGAACAATACCCGACTTTATGTGAAGTGCTGCGTGTAAGCGCTGCCTCTGAAGGCCTCTGCTCCCGTGGAGAATGCGAGTGGCAGGGCACTGCACCGATAACGGGTTTGATTCATGGAGAAATCTTCACAGGAACATCATTACGCCAAGAGAGATGTTCCAAAGGGCAAGACACCAGCCAGTCTTCCAGCCAAGATCAGAGATGGCAAATCTTGCCCCAGATCATCTTGAACTTGGAATTGCAGTTGCAAAGTTCTTTTAAGTCTGGGATAAGGATTCAGCTTCCTTCCCTTAAACAAGGTCATACTGCCTTTAAGTGCAGCACAAAGGAGATACGACATGAAACAGATTTCTGGCCTCTACTTTTAGGTGTGACATCAGCCTCAGAAGAGAGACATCTTTGACTGGTGATGCAATTGCCCCTTTAGGTAATTATGACACCTGGCAAAGGCAGTAAAGAACATTATTTCACTGTTATTGAAACAGAATCTAGGAAGTTTTATCACAAAAGCTACCTTGCCTCGATTTTCCCAAACAGTTCTTATCACTGGCAAGAAGTTTGCTGCATAGGTGATGGCACTGGTCTAGAATTTGGTGGCTGCTGTTGACCTTCAAACTAGATTTGGGTAGGAAACAGGTGTGCCCCCAGATATCTGATGTCCTTCATCACAAAAATTTTTAACAAGAAATGCCCTCAGAGAGGGTGACGTCCAAGGGCCTGTGGCCATGATATGGGCAGAGACAGAGTGGCTGAGGACACCTGGAAAGGGGAGAACCTCTCCCATGTGAGAACTTGTACTTCACCAGAAGGTGCCAGGGTTCTTCTGAAGAGTAACACACCTCACTCAGCATCTGCTTTAGAAAGAGGGGTCTGAACTCCAGCATCCTTTTTGGACTCATCAGCAAAAACCACAGTCACAGTCTGAGGTTGTATCAGGACTCAGCCTGAAGCAGAGTAACTCTGAAGCAGAGAACTATTAAGACCAAACTGCATCTTTAGGGTTGTAACCCAGTGGGAGAAGTTACTCTTTTCTGCCAAAAAGCAAGCACTGTGTGGTATAAAGGTCCATAATCAAAACAAATCCTCAGGTAGGTGGGTCAGGCTGCAAAATAACCTGCATATTACTGAGTTTAGACTGAAAAACACAGCAGAATGGCTGTGGGTACCTGACATCCTTCAGTTTATAACCATCCCAACTGGGGACATACCCAGAGATTATCAGTTGACACTAGAAAACAAAGACACTGAGGAAGGGCATCGCCAGGGAAACATAGGAGAACGTGCAACACATGTGGGTAAAAGCTGTGCAAGTCAGAAAATTTTGGTATTAACCATGCTTCTCAGAAATACCATCAAGTGTAAAATTCCAGCACTCTAACCACTGGGATACACCAGCTCAGCACAGCTGAGTGAGAGTAACCACCCAAACACAGCAAGGGGATGACAAACCACGGCACAGCAAATCCTGCAACTGCAATGACTGGCCTACTCAGACCTGCAGGCTGCTGGGTATCAGTGAGAATGATCAAAGCAGGCTTATCAATCCAAGCAGGCTTTAAAGCCAAATTATTCTCTGTTGCTGCTTTGTTTCTTGAACTCAAGCCAATCTAAAAAAAAATTCAAATATCACTTCAAACTTCAGAACAGCATTAAAAAGATGGCAACTACCTCTCAAGCAGCAAAGAGAGCACTTGAAATGGCACAAAATAAATCAGAGAGGAAAAGCAGCTTATCAGTTCCATTTGCAAGCATTTATTTATCTGTACCTGGCTGATATGTACGGCAGAAACCTGGGCAGAGCACACGGAGGAGTGGCTCGGAGAGTTGGGTAGAGATTTGCAGGGTCCGATTGAGAGCTGCTGCTTCTTCTTGGTGGAAACGATCTTCTGGGCAACTGAGGGGAAATAAAACATCCAGGCAGGTAAGGCAGAGCACAGCTGGAAAGCAGGGCATGGCAGGAAAACACACAATGAACAGGACACAAACAGGGGGGCTCCACTACCAAAGCCTGCTCCAAAAATGGGTGTATTACAGGGAAGAGGAAGGTGCTGACTTTCCATGATGCTCCATGTGAGACTCCAGCTCGGTTCTCCACATGGAGGATGGAGAAGTCTCCATCCAGAAGTCTCATTCCACCAGGTGAGCACCAGAGGACTCAGACAAAAAATTACATGCAGCAATAACAGGAATTCTGTACAAAGTCCCCTCTGTGTTTTTAACACCCCACTAACAAAGCTCACGGTAGCAAAATTTTTCCATTCTTGTTTGGGATATTCTCCTAGCAGACAGAAGACACCAGGTCTCTGCTGCCAAGGAATAAGATGGATTTCCCTTTTCTACCAGCCATTGCACCAGGGCAATCCACTTTGGAGCCCAGACTAAAGATAACTGGAATATTAGAACTGATAAAGAGTCTTTGAACCGAATAAATACCAGGAGTGGTGGTACCACATATCCCAGTGAAATTCTTTAGGGAAAGAAGCTGTATTGTGATTTCTAATTTTTGCTTTTATTCCTTAGCAGTAGCACAGCTGGAAAAATGCCTAATTTGTTTTGCAATTTATTAAGACATTTTCTTCAGCATGGAAGGAAAAGCAGCATTTATCAAATGGATACAGGGATCAGAACCATTAACATCTCTATACACGGCTTGGCAGACCCATAATAAAAAAGATCAAACAGAATTGATGTGAAATGCAGCCAACTTCCAAACCTCTCCTACAATTTTTCAATTTAAACAAGTCAAACTATTACAGAAATTCATCCCATCATACACTGAAACCTGAGTTCGTGCTGCTAATTCAGCTAAAGCCTTTCAATAGAGCCCTTTTTATGTCAAAAATACATAAAAATAAAATTCTTGCTACCTTTTGAGTCACAAATTTAAAACAAATCAAAACTTCAGTCTTTGGAAACAGGTACTTGTGTAGTGGCTAATCAAAAATGCCCCTAACTAAATCTAGCTTCCTTGCACGCAGTTTTCTTCATGAAGGGAAGCACTTCATGGAAATTGTACCAAGGAGTCTGCAGTCACTTGCAACACCTCCACTAAAACCAGTGACATTTATTGGCATCTTCTTAAAAAGTCCCCCAGAAACTTGCTGGAATTAAGCAAACAGAACCCAGCCTGTCTTGTCCAGAAAACACAGAAAGATAATTATGTAAATTCCAAGATTATTTTCCCTCACTACATTACAGCACAGGCAGGGACAGTGTAAGCATAGTTTCTTCTCAAATGAATGCAATTTTAATAACAAAGTGGTCTGTGGCTTATGTTTTTCATGTAAATGAATGATGGCATAACCATGATTTAGTGAGAATACATTGTATAAAGAATGGCTCATATATATGAAGAAGCAGCTTCATTAGTTACATCCCACCTCCAATAGGCCTCTTATCATCCTGAAAGGATGATATCAATTAATTTATCTTCCCCTAGCATATTGATCATAACCTTCATCAGCTAATCATGTTTAAATTAAAGGGGAATATCGTAGCACTTTGTCATTTCAGACCCATTGGGTTATTGATCTGGAGCTTGGGAAGCTATATATTAAAATATTTTAAAACACATTAGCGAGTGAAGAGAGCAAACCAAAGGTCAGATTTTAACATATGCACATGGATTTGTCTTTATTGTACGTGGTAAAGACCTAAATTAAGACCAAACTGAACAAAAACCACACATGAATGAAAGCTACCTTGTCTGCAAAAACTCCTGCTCTCACATGGGAGAGATAATTAGCCAAGGAAAATATTTACCTCTTCCCTTCAGTGTGAGTACAGGGGTGTTGGCAGCATCACCCTGACACACACAGCACAGTCTGGGCAAGGAAGGGGAAGGGACAGGGAAGGAAACCCCAGACAGTCTGAACTCAGTGACTCAAACACACAACCTGAACACGAGCCAAAGCACCTGTCTGCTCCAAGCCCCAGTGTCCAGCCTGGCCTGGGACACTCCCAGGGATCCAGGGGCAGCCACAGCTGCTCTGGGCACCCTGTGCCAGGGCCTGTCCACCCTCACAGGGAACAATTCCTTCCCAATATCCCATCCATCCCTGCCCTCTGGCAGTGGAAGCCATTCCCTGTGTCCTGTCCCTCCATGCCTTGTCCCCAGTCCCTCTCCAGCTCTCCTGGAGCCCCTTTAGGCACTGGAAGGGCTCTGAGCTCTCCCTGGAGTTTCTCTTCTCCAGGTGAGCACCCCCAGCTCCACCAGCCTGGCTCCAGAGCAGAGGGGCTCCAGCCCTTGGAGCATCTCCATGGCCTCCTCTGGACTCACTCCAGCAACTCCACATCGTTATGCTGGGGGCCCCAAACTGTTCAGAGGTGGGGTCAAAAGAGACCACTCCTCACCTCAAATTTCTTAACTCCTCATTCCATTAGAACAATGATGTTCTATAAAGTGAATAAAAAATTCAAGACAGAAGAAGTATTTCTAAGCCCTCCTAAGCCTTCAGGTTTTGTCTCATACCAAAGCTGCTGCTGAACACAGTATGTTAATTTAATACTCCTAAAAAATATTTCTAAAACAGATGAATATCAACTTAATCTATGGCAAATATAAAAAATAATCCAGAGAGTAAGAAGCATTTCAACTATTTTTAAAAATTGCCTGTACTTTTATATTCTCAAACTATCAATTTGGGACAGATTTTTTAGTAATATATCAGTAGTACGAAAAGCTAAACAAAATTTATGTGCAAAGTCAAGAAGCCTTCTGCAAATAAAGAGGGATATGCCATGGATACCTAAGAGTTGTAAACAAGCAGAACTGATATTTAGCAAATATTTGGTCTGGGGAGGGACACTGATGCTTATTTTTTATACATTTAAATTTAATTCCACGAGCCAGAACGACTGGGAGCTGTATTCTGCTTGAAGGCATTGATAATTAAAAGCATGTGAAATTCCCGCTCCGAGTTGGGAGGGAAAGCTCTTGGCTTGAATGCCTCTTCTTCCATGCCTGACCTAGCGCACCACAACAAAATTAACCTTCCCACCCCCTGCCACTTTCATCTCAAACACTACTTTTTGTTAGTCAGAACCCACTCATTCCTCAGCAGCTCCCGCTCCCGCCCTGCCCGCACGGTTTGCAGGGAGCCCCGAGCAGGAGAGCCCGGAGCTGCACAGCGATGTTTCCACGCTGCAGCTCTGCGGGTCTCCGATGAGAAAAAGCGCGCTCAGACATTTCGCCAAGCAAAGCCCTGCTGCTCTGCTCTCGGGGCTGAATTCCCTGGTGGCAGGACCAGAGCTGTGCCCCAGGACAGAACCGACTCCTGCTGGTGGTTCCGTTTGGGAGTTCATCCCCCTCAGGAACGCCGGTGCCACGGGAGCTGCACTGACAGAGCTGCCGTGCCCTGGTTCAGAGGGCGGCTCACACATCAGCACGGCTCCAGCCAAGCACAGGGACAAGAAAGGCAGAGACCGGAGGGGAAAACAGGAAAACACTCCCTAGGAGAAGTTCATGGCGCAAGGTGAGAATCTCATCCAGCTCCACATCTCAGAGAGCTGGGAAAACTGCAGCAGCCAAGAGATGAGCTGAGGGAAAGCTCATCTAGGCTGAGTGAGACCTCTGTCTCTGCTCCTAAGATGGATCCTGCGAAACACCCAAAGGTATCAACTGCCTGATCACTTTTCATTCCTAAAAGGCAGGGAACACAGTTGTTCCTCAGCTCTGTGTTTTGACCAAGGAAAGCCTGGAATGTTAAAAGGGAAGACTCCAGGCATACAAGACCTGTAACATCTGGAGCCATTTCTCTTCTCTGTGATCACAGTACGGGGGTGCTGCATATTTTCGGAGATGCAAACACTCTTCTCCAATTACCACTAACTTAAATCAAAACTGGTTCCTCATAAAAACCTGTGTAAGACCATTCATCTCCTCTGCATGTCCAAGAACAAGTAAACAGCAGGTTCAGTTAAAACCTGCCACTGGTGCAAAAGATGGGAATGCAGGAAATTTTCCTTCACTGATGGACAGTCAGAAAATGGCTTTCAGCTGAAGCTGCAATGCTGATGGCCGAGTGAAAACCATCAGCAGGGATAAACACTTGTTTAAATAAATACCTGTTTTAACTACTTGGGGGAAAAAACAATGCAAAATTTTGAGTTCTGTGTGAGCAAGTATTTGCTTTTACCTTAAAAAACACAAGTGAAAGAAGATATATAGCAGCTTACATTTTTACAGCAGCTGCCTTTTAGCTTAATATTCCATGTTTACAGGATAAGTAAGGGTTCAATAAAAGTAAATTTATTCCACAATTACATATTGCAGGAGAGGCAGTAATAACTACCAGAGCAAGCCCTAACCACAAATGCTTCCAAATGGGAAACATTAATGTAAGTAGCCACTATTAAGGCCATTGTGCCTGTTATTTTAAATTCAATCCATTTTCTGAGCTAAACAACCTTTATACGTCTCTGTTTAAAAGGAGACTTGGCATCCTATGTGTCAGGTGTAAAAGAGAAACGAGTGCTGGACAATTCTAATTTTGTTTGGAAATGCAATTTATCCAGCTCATTCCTGGCCATGTGCAGCCAGAAATGTCAGAAGTTACTTTGCCCTGAAGAAGCAGAGCCACTGTCAAGTCACACCAGGGGGAGGAGGTCCTGCTCTGCACCGAGCACAAACCCCTCCCTGCTCTGACAGCCTGAGGTGGAACCTGCTGGGAGAAACCTCGATGACCAAAAAAGAAAAGTCAAAATGACCAAAAAGATATAAATCTGTGGTGCAAGGAACCAAAAGCAGTAAGAAGCTTTACAGGACAAAGTGCTTGGTTAACAAATATTTGCTTCTTAAACCTTGTCTTACAAGATATGAAAATAGAGCTGTAAATCAGGCTCAGTATTAAATATCTTTAATCAATGCCAACATGCATTTTTTTTCCTCCACAGGTAACTCTAATTAACACTGCACATCACTTATTGCCAACTTCCATGCAAATCACTGCCTTCCAAGACTAGGTAAGCAAATATGCCAATAAATCCACTGGAAACATTCTGGCATCTGAAACAATTTAAAAAATAAACCTGTGTTTTTGTCACTGCTTGAACTGTGCTGCAACTAGAAGCACATGACTCAAGGATTTAAGGGGAACACACAGGTAAAATCTTCTGCACATGGATTTACCTCACCAGTACCTCATGGAGTTCTGCTGACCTTTCCATGGGGGCAGAATCAAGTCATAAATCCTGTCATATCCCACACAGAGTTGTGACTTTAAATTGCAAAGGTTAAAAAATGTTGAAACAAGAAAAAAAGTCAAACTGGAAATATTGAAAGAGAATATTGTCACATTGATCTGTTTTGTAAAATGCCCATAAAGGAAGCAACTGAGTTGTTCACTACCCTTCAAGAATAATATTCTTAAGAATAACACCATTGTATGTATTTAATCCTATGTCAAAACATAGAATTGCTTTTTCATCACATCAAAACACAGATTTGGGTAACAGAAAATTATATGATGCTTCAGGATTTTACCACCTTAGTGAGTAATTTTCTACTCCCACTTTGAAGCAGCTTCATGGAGAGCACATTTTGAGGCACACACTACCAACTGACTGCTTTCATATAGAACATTTCTGCTTTCTGAAGATTCCTGCACACCCAGTGACCTCACTAATAGAGCACAGAAAAGGACACAAAGTGAGAGAAAGTTGCTGGTTATGTTAGTGCATTTCAGATGCAATCACCCTCCAGAAAGGAATAAACTAATCACATTTACTAAATCAAGTGCCTCATCCAGACGGTTCTATTAACTCAACTTACCGAAAAAGGTCACCAAAAAAACCAGAATAATCAATGATTTTCTTTTTTCAACTGCCAAAATGACACAATTGTTACCTAACAACTCAAAGTCTGAAGTCAGAGGTGCAACCACACCATGAGATCACACAGCTACACCCAGACAGGGCACAGCTGGTTCCAAAACAAGAGCCATGATTGCTGTGATAGCTAAGAAAAAAGTTATAGTCACCTAATACCACTTTTTCTCACATTAAATATTCACAGATATTATTCCTCAAGATGGATTCTCCTCAGAAAAGAGTAATCACGTTTAGCAACACCAAAAAAAGCTGCATAAACACATCACTGCTTCTAAAGCACTACTTATCTAAGCTGTTCACCAAACTCAAGCTAGAGAGTTTCTTGTACTTTGAAGAAAAACCTCCCTCCAAACAAACCACCAAGGACCTAAATAAGATTAATAAACCACCTCAGCCCACGAGCTCACTGCCCACTGAGCCATCAAAATCCACCTCTCGGGCACACAGAGGCCTGTTGGAAAAAGAGTTAAGCTCTGTGTTGCCAACACTGCTTCAGTGCAAGTGGAATAAATCCTGCTCCTAAAACACCCTTCAGAAATACAGCAGCAGATAGGAAGTCATCTCCTCCACACTACAGGCTAAAAATCCTTTGAGTTTGTGAGTTTATGCACATCCAGCTGTCACAAAAGCAGTTCCCTGCCAGAGCAGAAGCATCATAGAGCATTTCACATAAATCTCCCAAAACACATAAGCCCCCCCTTTGCACTTTAATCATTTGCTAACAGTTACAATAAGATTGTATTAAAAATTTAAACTGCCCTACTTAATGCAATTTACCTTCAAAGGTCCATTTCCAGAGAATGAAGTCGAATGATATAAATGTCGAACACTTGATCAGATTTATGGCGCCCAAGAATATTTCTCTTGATACAGATCTGACGAGTGAAGGCTAATGGCTTTAGTTTTATTACTTTTTAAGCACTTAATGGGAAAATTCAGACATTTTCACAAGACTAAGCTCGAGCAAGAATAGTGCATTTAGAGGCTGACAGCAGAGGAGAAAGCTGTGTGCTCTCTGTGGAGATGACCGGTTAAACAGTGTTATTAAGCCAGAGATTAAGACCAAGTATTTATCCAGACAATTTGTCACACAACAGTTAGGCCTGAGTGCCTCTGCTAAACAGGGGAGAGCAGCACCAAGCGCTGACTCTACAGCCAAATTTCCAGATGGACCTGGGGCCAGAATTCCAGGGAAAGACAACTGAAGTCACACTGGGATTGGAAAAGCAGAACTGACTGGTACTGCCATGGGCGCAGATCAACCAGTGCCTGCAGGTGATTAGGAAATAGTCCTTTCATTCCTTAGGGAATCCCACCTTTTCACCCCAACCACGTTCTCCACAATGCTACAAAGGAACAGTTTCACTTGTCCGAAAACACTTTTTCTTTCCTTTTAATTTTTTTTTTTTTTAAACTGAAAGACAGCTGGGAGTCCTCAGATTTCAATTAATGTCTAGGTACTTGGCCAATCAATCACCGAGTGCTATAAATTCCCCTCTATTTCTCATTAGTTACACTATTGCACAGCTTAAATCTAAGCGTACCTTTCTGGGAGACTGTAAATTACCAGGCCTAAGACACAAGCGAGTGCATCAGGCATCAGGAGGGGCATAAATGATGGGAGGGAGGCGATTGTACGTGCGCTCCGCTCCGCCTGATTTACTCCTCGCCAGGGCTTTTTTCACACAAAAGTAGCAGCAGCACAAGTGCCACCAGCAGCACTCCATCTCCTGCAGTTTGCATATCTGACTTGAGACCAGTAATGACCTGTCTTTATTAACATTAACAAGTTTTATGCCCCAAATCCAATTTTCCATGGAAAAATATATTTCTTCAGCATCTGCCAATACTGTTCCTTCATTAAGTGCAGATAGAGCTTGAAGATAAACAAACCTCTGCCTTAATTTAAAGTTGGTACTGCGGCTCTGAAAGCCACCTTCAGCCTTTTCAAAGGTGAGACAGTGCACTGAAACTAAAAGGAACACACATTTATTGACAAAACTGTTCAATTTTTAGTCATGTACCAGCTTTTATAATAATCCTTGAACTAAAGGTGATAAGCCAGCACTCCACAGAGGTTGCTAAGGGAATGCACTTGTCACAGATGACAAATATGTTCCAAAAAATGTCTTCTATCAGAGTTAAAATTTATTCAAAAACCTAATTTGAAGTTTTGAAAGTTGCAGGAAACTTTCAGTCCAGGGCTATAAGCAGCCAAAACAAAAACAAAAAGAAAAACAAAAAGAAAAAGAAAAATCAAAGAAAATAAAAAAACAGCAACCTGTGACTAATTATCAGCAGATAATGAAGACAGTGGAGACTGTCAGACCCATCAGGAATCACAGGATCCTTTAGGCTGGAAAAGCCCTCTAAAAATCACACAGTCCAAGCATTACCCCAGTACTGCCAAGGCCACCGCCAATCACATCCCCCAGTTTTCCCCATCTCTTAATAAAACCTATGGAGCACCTGTGTTCACATTTAATAATTGGGATAATTTTTGTAACTGAGGCAGCCCGTGCAGTCCCATCCGTCTGCCAACTAAATTTCCTTCCTGATTTTAGCTTACTTCCCAACCAAATGCAGCACCCATTGCTGAAACAAGTCCACAGGGATCCCAGACTGATACCACTGGAAAGACCCAGCTAAAGAAATAACCAAAACATACAAAGAGAGGCTGTTCAAAAGTAGCTCTGCTCTCCACTCATCTCTTGAGTTGCAAATACAATGTTGCACTTGATTCTCTCTTTTCCACAAAATACTGACCAGATCCTAAAGCAGGTAGGACCTGACCTTGCTGCTTCTGGCTCACACACACTTCCAATAACTAAGGAAGAGTCTGATGCAGAGAACAAGAGTCTCGATGTTTAAGACTGGCCAACAGCAGACACTGAAATAAAAGGAGGAGCTAACAGGTAAAATTCACTTTGCACTGACATTTGATGAAATCACACACCAGGATCAGTGCAAATGCTTTTCTTCTAGAGGAAGGGGCAGAAGTTGCAGCTTCGGTGGGCACGAGTTGCCTCGTGCAGCACCACCTCATCAGACCTAACCTCAATCCCAAAATTCATTCTGCATAATTAACGATTCTCTACTTTCTAGAGAAGGAGGAAGGAAAAGCACATCTCATAAAGTGGGCAGCAGCGCTGGAAGTTTGGTGGGCAGGAATTCCGAGGCGAATGCCACCACTGTGCCTTGCTCTGCTCACCCCCCCAGGCATCCAGGGAGGCTTTTAAAGGCTGAATACACCATGCTAATCCAGGCCGAGCAAACAGCTCAATGGGATTTGCATATGCATACGGATTAGCTGAAAGGCAACGATTTGCAATGCGTTTCCGAAATGGCTTTTGAGGAACCAGCTATGCTAATAATCGACTTTGATGTTGAAGATGTGTTTGTTACACAACAGAGAAGGTTACAAAAGGATTATGTTTATTACACCAGTTTTAAACGTTTGATAGCTCAGACAAAAGCATCTCTTCATTATGAGGGGGCAAAGCGGGATCTTCTCTTTAATAAATGTTCCTAAACACACCCAGAACAGAATGAAGGTACAGAAAGGGCATTTTCCCTTCCCTTTCTGTCTTCAGACAACACATCTTGTGGGTGAGCTCTTAATCTTCCATTCATCAATATTAAGCCAGCAAAGCCTTTTTTTTTTTTTTCCAAGCAAATTTAAAGAGAAATCCACAAAGGACAGTTAAAACCAATGGCCAAAGGAAGAAGCATTGACAATAAATAAAAAGAAAAAATATTAAAAATCAAGCTTTAGACATTTCATGTCGTGCTCTGTATGTGAAGGCTTGCTGGAGAAGCTGTACAGAACATGGCATAAAGCAGCAAACGAGGTGAATGGGCTTTTAAGATTTGTCAATAAAAAATTAAGAAGATAAAGTCAGATTAAATGATCAAACCATAATCATAGAAGTGTAACAAAGAGCACAGCACTAGGAAGAGAGACAAAGATATGCTGGGCAAGGAAGAGCATCCCCCAAAATGCAGCAAATGAGGCACAGTTTACCCAGAACACTTAGAAATAAAGCAGACACGAGGAAGAAAAAGGTTCTGGCTGTAATAAAGCAAATATAAACTGGCACTTTGTGGAGGTCATGCTCTGCTGAAGCCCTTCTCAGCCCTGACCTAACCTTGAGGTCAGTTCCTCTGCAGCATCATTTTGCAGCTGCTAAAGAATCCTGGCTCTAACAGGTATCACCAAGCAGTATTTGATTTTGTGTTTAAACCCTCCCCTCTGGACACAGCCCAGAGCTAGCAGCCGTGCTGTGCCATCAGTTTGCTGCTCAGCTCACTTGGCTCAGAAAGAATCACAGAAATTGTCACTGCTCCTCTCAGCTTCTGGCACCAGCTCTGCCAGGAACTGCAGCACCGCAACATTCGTTTATGGCTTATTTCTATTCTGCTTTTCCTTCACTGAGAAAAGGAGAGATTTGAAAAATTAGGGATTTTCCAACTTCCTCCTTCTTCCAGAATTTGTCATTTCTGTTTCTGAGGGAAAGCAATTCCTACTTGCTCGCCAGACACTCCACAAATGTGTTTCTAACACTTTATCCCCCAAGCACAACACACAAGTCTGTCAAACAGACTTGTTCTGCCTCTCATTCTCATCTCTACTGTAAAATTTTTTAAAAGGCAATTTACCCTCAAACAACCACCTTGTTTCCTGCCCCAGGATTTCAATTAGAGTTTGCATTACAGAATATGACTTTACTGGACTAATTCTGAATCATCACTACTGAAAACCTGAATTCTTTTGCATTTTGCCAAGATTTATCAACGTCCTTGTTGCCATTCAATGAAGAATTTATCTATGTTGAAGTAGGCTTTGCATTTATTGTACTCTCAAAAAAAAAATTTAACAGCTGTCACCTATTGCATAAAATCAGCAGCTGTGCTCTAGGTTTTAGTAACCTGCCTTACTGCATACACTGCACATTAAGACTTAAAGGAAGTGCCATAAAACAACCCCTATAAAATTAAAAGCCACACAAAAAGTTCTGCAAGAGATTATGGTTTTCTACAAGTCACGTACTGAAAGACACACCAGAGCTAGAATCAAAACCTCCCTGGAACTTTTACTGGCTTTACATCATTCAATTCCTCTGAGCTCACTGTAGCACTTCTTAAATTCCATACCCTGGACTGCAGCTCCTTATCCCATGATCTGATTCCAGGGATGAGAAAATGGATGCAGACAAGTCACTTTTGTTTCCTTCACACATTTGTGGATCCAGGTGTGATGTTGAAAAACCTGTCAGAGCAGTACCAGTCTCAAAGACCCCAGAGCCTGCAAAGCTGCTGCAATTTTCACAAAAAACTGGCAAAAAGGTGAAGCCTGTGCCCACCAAACAGCATGGCAGCAACACTGACAGCACCAAGGGGAATTGCAGATACCTTGTAAGTCCTCGAGGAACAACAGCAAAAAAGAAATTGAGCTGTAATGTGTGAAGTGTGAAATTTGGTAATCAGTTAGAAAATATAAATCCAAATATTTGGATCCATTTTCCAGCCCAATCCTACTGATGCAAACTGTTCCCCAGGATAAAGGCTTCTTCTTTCACACCTTGCTCAATTCACACAGCCCATTTCAAGCCTATGTTATATAAATTTTGGGTATTGGTTAATTCACTCCTGCTAGTTAACATTGGGCCTTCCTACAGCAGCGTACAGTCTGATTTGTGACACCAGAACTTGTAACCTATGGGAACGGGGCTGAGAGATTACCTGGAAACCAGAAGAAACGTCTGTGCAAACAAAAACAGCCAAAAAAATAAAATTTAAGAAAAAAAGGATGGTGGAGTGAAATGCTTGTTTCCAAACTAAATCTTCTCATTTGTTAATGGCCCATAACAGTTACAGGCAGGGAAGAAGGGTAAAGTAAGTGTAATGGCAAAGCATGAGCAAGGGCGAGGTAAGCTCAGATAAAACACGAACAGAAACGCCTCACAAGACGAGGGTGACCAGATTTGTGCGCTCACATCTTTTCCCTTTCCAGCGTTTGAACGCCGAAGCGCCGAGCGGTGCCGCCATCACGGGCCCCTCACGGCCCCTCACGGGCCCCTCACGCCGCGGCTCGGGCGCCCCCTGGCGGCCGCCCCCGCCGCGCTCCGTGCTTCCCCGGGAAACTGAACGCCGATTATAGATCAAAAACCTTCACTTCACGTTAAAATCAACGTCTTAGAACGAACTTAACGCTGAAACGACTTCAAATGAACGGGGGCTTAAAATGAACGTGGCTTGAGCGGTTGTTGCTCCTGGAAAAGAAACTGACTCCCTCATGTCACTTTCTCGTTAAAAACACCCAAACCAAACAAACCAGGAGCATACAAATACCTAACCAGGCAAAATATTGATGTCCCAGCGGTTCTGACACCTGCCAAAGTGTCGGCAGGCCGTGTGTGAGCAGCCTGAGTGCTCAGAGAAAATCATTGCTGCAAAGGCCACATTCCCAAGGCCTCAGCTGAAATCCGAGGAATTCCAAGGAATTCCCGGAGCCAAAGGAACTGCTGCCTCATTCTGCCCTGCACTGGGGTCCCCACCAGCACAGCTCCCCAAGCACAGAATCCCTCAGGCCACATCCAGGCCCAGAGTAAAGTCAGATCTTCCCAAAACAGCTGTCGGGATGGGACTGATTTACTTCCCTTTTATTTACTTCCCATTAGGCTGATGAGCATTTCCTAATGAAAACACATCTATAAAAGCTGACTTGATCGTGCTGATGGCAAGTGACAGCCCTTCCTTCCCCTCAATCCGGCTGCAGCAGGATTAATTTGTCATCCCCCATCTCTTAATGGTGCTTTGAATTCTCCTTTTAAAACACCTTTGTGCAACACCACACAGGAAACACTGTTTGGATCTGGAAATAAAGTAAGTCTGGTAGATTTTTTACACATAGCAGACACATTCCTTAATAAAAGATTAGTTAATCTGTGTGGGAAATGGATTTGTAGAGATAGCTGGCTTCTGATTGTGATGGCGTGAATTATAACACCTGCATTGTCTCACCCTTCATTTGAGACTGAAAATGGAATAAATGTTTTTTTAAATGCCTCTCAGTTGCCCCATCTCTGGGTCAGAAAAGGGTAAAACCCAACAAATTTGCAAATAAAGCATCCGAAAGTACTGGCAGCAGCACAGCAGCAGAGCAAAGTGAAAACTGTGAGGCAGCAGCAGCCTCTGCCACCACATAACCTGCAACTCCTGCCTCAATACTCACAGGTTTATGGTTATTTTGGGCAGTATTACATCAAAATCTGGGGCTGCAGCCATCCAGATGATGTAAAACCCCCTGGTCGAACTGCCAAGGGACAAATTCAACTCTGAACTCAAGTTAGACTCAACCCCTTTTTTTTCACACCCTGTGATAGTAAAATTTTTTCCTCTAAATATTTGAATATTTGCTCCTTTGTAGTGTCAGAGACTTGCATGGCCCAGAGTTAAATGGGTCAGGGAAAATCTGAACATAAAGCAGGGCAAGATGTGGGGGGTTATGAATACACTGTGAACAGAAATAAAAGCAATTCTCATGCATTAATGGTACATCAAGCTAATTCAAGAAGGCTAAAACCATTAAAAAGGCATCCTGGGGCAGTACACAGTCATTACAATACTGTGCTGACAAGAAGTATTAAAATAATAATTTCCAATGTCATTGATAGAATCTGTTCTGATTAGCAGGGGGAAAAAAGTCTCTAAGTCTTAATTGGGAATATGAACCAAAATGGATCTTATTAGCATTTATCTAATTTTTAAAATGCAAGTCCCTTGTTCAACTATTCAAAATACCAAAAAATAAGAAAGGATATATTAGCCTCCATCGTTGGGCACATTACTAAGCTAAACCCTTGAAACATGGAAATTCTCTTTTCTATTTCAGCCTGAAATTCAGGTTTTAACTCCCAACAGTATGTGAGATTAAACCTCAGTGGGACATGGCTGAAGGTGAAAAAACAGCCTCTAAAATAGCAGAATGTGAAGGATGATTTGGCTTTCACTTTCCTCAGCATTCCTCTTACAAAATATGAACCAATGGACTCGATGATCTTAAGGGTCTTTTCCAACCCAAGTGATTCAATGATTCCATCTCTGTTACAATCAATAGTGAGCTTATCAGCTGTAATGAAGCGTTGGAAACGAGGTATTGGGATTTAACTCGAGAATAAAGTAGCATTTTCATAATAACAATAATCATTCAAGTTAAATTATTTTACCACTCAGCTGTGGAGAAAATGGGAAATGAGTTATCACAGAAGAATCGTAACAGATGACCACAAAGTTCAGTAGCTGCTTGCAGGGGACAAATTAGAAATTTAATTTCTAAAGTGTGTGCAACAAAGGAGTAAAAGGCTCTTCAATGCCACTCCCAATTTCTTCCTCCAAAAAGTAGGTCTACATCTCAGCAAGGCACAACACAGAACAAGAAAACTGATTTTAAAAAAAGCCTGCAAGCAAAGCAGCCCAAACTAGGAGCTGGTGTCAAAAACCACTAATTGTGTGGAAGAAAACTCTGAACTGCAACATCCTCAAGTGGAATATATATATATTTCTTTTTTTTTTTTCTATCAGAGAATCCCAGAATGGTTTAGACTGAAAGGGACCTTAAAGCTCATCTTGTTCCACCCCCTGCCAAGGCAGGGACACCTTCCACCATCCCAGGTTGCCCAACTAATGTGAACCCTCTGAAGAAGCCACTGAAAATCATTAAAGCTACACTGAACCTGAACGCCCCAGAGCAGCACAAACCAAGGGATATTTAATCAAGTGCTCCCTATTAACAGCTTGCACTGCTCATTCACACCCCCTCATTTAATGGGGTTAAGAAGTTGCTTTGTTTCCTGCTGAAATAAACAGCAAAAATTATCAGGAATTGGATTTGGTCCCAGACGTGTCTGGAAAGTGTAACCCATTCATACAGAAGCATTTCTAATCCTATTAGCTGGCAAATATTAGAGAGTTGGTTGGCTGCCATGGGGGTAAAACAACACCCTGATATTTCTTAAAACACATGATCCCTGTCAATTCTTTCTTGCAGCCAAAGAGAGACAAATTAGCCTCCTGAAAGCTTACAAGTTTATCACACTAGCTTTGTGCCAAGAGACTTCTCTTAAAATCCTTGAGAAAGGGATAAAAAACCCAAGAAGGAGACTGTAAACAGAGCCACAAACACCAGGACTCAGAATATATAATTAGCAGTCTAACTATAGCCAGTACTCAAAAATAAATGTGCTAAGAAAACCCCCTAATGGCTCTTTGAAGCTCCTAATCAATACAGAAAATCTAGGCAGTCAAAACAGTAATTTTTGCAACTAGTTCAAGAGAAAACAGGGAGCAAAACAAGAAGATGCAGCTTCAAATGCTCTTCTCCAAAATCTGACCAGCACCATGGGTGAAAAACGGGTGCATGACAGTATTTTCCATATGAAATGTACAATGTTTTGCCTCTTCCCATGTAAAAATTACAACAGTTTTATTTTTTCTCCAGTGTAAAGATCAGAATGTATCACCTTTTTATTCCATGTAAAAATATGCAATTTTTGCCTTGTTTTTTTTTTTAAATTTGAAGTGTCTTTTCACACCCCATTGCAAAGTGCTGATGTGACACTGCCTCATGTAAGCACAGGCAGAGCAGGACTTTGCACCAAGGAGCTGGCAACAAAAGCCCCCAGAAGTAAGGAGCTCTGAGAAGCACTAAAACTTAATAAAAGTGGTTTTTAGACACTGAAAGCTGCTGTGATGAGGGGCTGACACGTTCAGCCACCAGAGGAACCTGGCAAGAAGTGAAGCCAGCCAAGCCCCAGGACACGTGGTTGAAATTCCACTAGAGGGGGCACAGATCCCATCTCATACAACTCCAGGATCATGGAATATAGAATATCCTGATCTGGGGGGGGACCCTCAAGGATCAAAACCCCTACACAAGACTCTCCAAGAGTCCCAGAATGGTTTGGGCATGAAAGGAGCTTAAAGTTTACCCTGTCCCACCCCTGCCATGGGCAGGGACACCTTCCACTGTCCCAGGCTGCTCCAAGCCCTGTCCCAACCTGGTCTTGGACACTTCCAGGGATCCAGGGGCAGCCACAGCTGCTCTGGGCACCCTGTGCCAGGGTCTGCCCACCCTCACAGGGAACAATTCCTTCCCAACACCCATCTCTCAATTTTTAACACCCCATGAACACTATGGTACTTGAATGCAGCTTTTTCAGCTACTCTGCACAAACAGCCACTCAGCCTCTCCACGAGCACTAAAACCAAACCAAACCAAACGTTGCTAAAACAAAGCAAGCACTAAAAAACCCTGAAAATTAAATAAGGACTAAAAATAGCTTAAGATGCTTAAGACTAAAGGTGCTGGTGGAAAACTCATCAGTGCCCGTGCACTGTGTTCAAGTTAAGGAGCTTAGGAAACACAACAAAAATGCCTAAAAATCAATATTTTTTTTAACTGAGCAGGCAAATATGTGAGCTATCCCAGATGGGTGTCTCCTTGGCAGGAGCAGCTAGGGGATGGAGGGAGGAGCTGGATGGGAAAAGGCAGCAGTACCGTCATGGAAGACTCTCTCCACGTTGAGGCCGTAGGTGGCACAGGTCTCGTAGTAAGTGCATCTCTTGAGGTCATTGGACAACTTCCTGGCTCTGGCATCGTCAATTACACGGGGGTTGGTGGAGCTGATGGCATCTGCAGAAGGACAGGGGGAAAACACCCATTAAAGGTCATTTGGAAACACCAGCCTGGCGTTCAGAGACTCACAGGAGAGGCTGGAAGTCAGAGAAGACCTCTGAGATCACCAAGGGTAATGTCAAACCATGGTCACCACTAGCCCATGTCCTCAAGTGCCACATCCACGTGGCTTTTGAGCACTTCCAGGGATGGTTCCAATGCTTGCAGCCCCTTCTGTGAAGGATATCCAACCTGAACTTCACTTGGTGCAACTTCAAGTCAGCTCCTCTCATACTGACCAATACCCAAGCAGTGAGTTTAAAGACAAACCATGAAACAGGGTGCACATCACTCTAATTTGCATCTCCTTATTCAAAATACCAGCACACTGATTCTAAAAGCCAGAGGGAAAACCTCCAATGCTTTCTGCTTTCCTTAAATATATTGAGCTCGTTTGCTGCCAAAAGAGAAAAAAAAATACAATCACATGAAAGAGCACGAGCTCTGATGCAAAATATATTTAGGGAAACAAGTGGGTGATTAGTACAAACATGTCAAATGGTTTTTAGGCCTCTCTAAAGATCAGTGGCCATAGAGTATGAAATATTATGTATTTTCAAGAAATGAACGTAATTGTAAATTACTGACTCAAACTCTACTGTAAAGGCACCCAGACATGTTGTGGGAACATACTGCAAAGCTGATAAAAATTGTATTTTTCTAAACAATCATACTTGGTAATTCTCTCCAAGAGCTTTTTTTCATGAAAACTGAAAACCAGAAATTTCATGTTTTAGAGTTATCCAGTGGAGCTGAAAAAAACTTACACCAGAACAGACAAAGGAGAAGCTTCTTTCTTGCTACTCCATCATAGTGATGAACTCTGTACACAAGGGTGATACTATTTGAAGTGATAATCTTATTAACAGATCTTGATAAGGAGCTTTTTTTTTTTCCCAGGAGTACCATGTTATTTTTCCACCCCTGAATCCCTGGAAGTGTTCCAGGCCAGGCTGGACCTGGGATACTGGAAGGTGTCCCTGCCCATGGCAGGGGATGGCACTCAATGATCTCCAAGGTCCCTTTCAGTCCAAACCATTCTGGGATTCTACAACAGGCACTAATTTCAGCATTTACAGCTGCCCAGAAAGTCTTCCTTAAAAACTGCAACTGCCCACAGCAGCAGAACAGGTTCTTTCTTTGGGAAAAAAGCATCACCTGAACCTAAACACAGAATCAATGCCTCTTGAAATGTTGTATTTGAGGCTCTGCCCTAGGCATGACAGGGCCAGACCTCAAATGATCCTGTCATTACCTTCTCATCAGACCCAATTAACGAAAATAAAGCAGAAATTAGGAAAAGTTTTTATCAGCAGAGGGCGCTGGTAACATTTAACCAGAAAGGAACTGCCAGGGCTCAGCTGCAGAACACCCCAGCTCCCAAAGTTTGCATCCTTGCTCTGAGGTGGCTCAGGCTGGGGCACTGAGCTGGCTTTGGAAGTCAGGGGAGAACATCTGGAAGCACTGAGCCAGTGTTAATATTTTGGGAAAGATTTCATTCCACATCTCATTTCAGGGATATCTGACAAAACCAAGTCCAGGTTGGACAGGGCTTGGAGCAACCAGGGCTAGTGGAAGGTGTCCCTGCCCATGGCACAGAATTGGAATTAAATGTGCTTTAAGGTGTTCTCCATCCCAAACCATTCTGGGATTCTATTATATGAAAGAGGCATATTTCAAATATGCATTTTAACAAGTGTATTTATGTATTTCATATGTTTTATTTCACTGTCAAACACAGACAAAAAGCTGTGTTTTTTCCTGATGCTTATTTCTAGAATCAGCATTATTTCCATCTTTTCAAAAAACCCACTTTCCATCAGAGCTGCAACAGAAAATGAACTTTTCTGTAAGTAACAGGAAGGAGATGGAAAACCATACCCCAGTGTCAGAAGGGCACAAAGAAAAAAAAAGTTGGAGAAATGTTTCCCCTTCATCTTTTCAACTCCACCTTCAAGCCCAAAATGTGGTCCTTCAAAGCAGCTCCATTCTGCTTTTTGGTGGAGTTTCTGCTGTTCTAAGAGTTTTTCTGTTCCTACTTCTCCTTTTCCTTCTTATCATCTGTTTCCTCCCTCCAGCTGGATTGTGATTCCTCCTTCCCTGCTGCCCACACATCCCCTCTGCACTGTCACCCCTTGGCAGGAGGCAGGGGAAGGCCAACTGCTCCCTGACCACATGGCTGAAAAAAAACCACCAAAAAGCTCCAGCACCACCAAAACCACTGGCACACACTGAAAGGAGGATGCCCAAAACTGAACCACCAACAATTCACATCACCTGTGTTCTGCCTCTAACACAGAAGCTGGAGATACTCTTGGAAAGGGATGTTCCAGAGGGAAGGAAAAGAAGTGAGGAGCAGCTGGCAGGGGGAGGGGATTTATCCTGGAGAAAAGGAGGCTCAGGGGGAACCTTCTGGCTCTGCACAACTCCCTGACAGGAGGGGACAGCCAGGTGGGCTCTGTACCCAAGGAACAAGGGACAGGAGGAGGAGAAATGGCCTCAAATTGTGCCCAAAGGGATGTCCAGCCAAGGGCAGTGCTGGAGTCACCATCCCTGTAAGGATGTAGAAGTGGTGTGGATATGGCACCTGGGGACATGGTTTAGTGCTGGCATTGGCAGTGCTGAGGGGACAGTTGGGTTTGATGATTTCAAAGGGTTTTTCCAACCTTAATGATTCCATGGTTCTGTATGGTCAGGAACAGAACAGCCTCAACTCTACCAATGCAGCAAACCACTCACAGTATGGGAAACTGCTGAAATATTACTGGGATATGCTGGCACAACAAGGCAGAGAGTATCCAAAAGACCACTCAAATGCCAAATAAACAAATATTTTGGGTACATTTCCCTTGCCATATTTTCCTTCAGGACAGCAGAAGGAAAAACTGGGGGGAGAGGTTGGCTCAGGTGGCAAAAAGCTGCATTTCTGCTTGATTTACAGAAGTCTCCCAGAGGCACAGCCTGAGGCCAGGGTTCACTTCTGCTTCCTCCCATGCTGCTGGAGGTTTTCCACCTCTCATCAATGCCAGGGTGTTGAACCTTTCCAGACTGCCAAAAAAAAAAACAAAAACAAAAGACACGGAAACTGGTCTGGCTGCAGAACTTCCCTATACAACTGATTCACCTGCCCAAATTCAATGAGGGCATCTCCCTGCTGAGCAAGAAAACCACCATTACCAGGACACTGAAAACATTACTTAAAATTTCCTTGCAAGCCATAGAATCCTGGAGTGGTCTGAGTTGGAAGGGACCTTAAAGCTCATGGTGTTGCACTCCCTGCCATGGCAGGGACACCTTCCACTATCCCAGGTGGCTCCAAGCCCCATCCAGCCTGGCCTGGGACACTCCCAGGGATCCAGGGGCAGCCACAGCTGCTCTGGGCACCCTGTGCCAAGAGCCTGCCCACCCTCAAAGGAAGAATTTCTTGGACATATATGACCTAAACTTCCCCTCTCTCTTCCCTGCTGAAGTCCTACACTCCCTCTCCAAGAGGCACTTTTCTCTCACCTCAAACACAGTCCTTGCAATGCCACAGCCCTGTAGCAAAGGGGAAGGGACAGGACAAGAGTCACTGTGGTGTCTCAAGGCCAGCTGGCCATCGGGCTGCACTTACCCTGGGTGCCCACCAGCACCATGGGGATCTCGCTGGTGTTGCGGTAGTTGGCCATGCGGCTGTAGTAGTGGTAAACAGTCTGGAAGCTGACTTCATCCTCCAAGCTGAACACAAAGATAACAGCATCCACCCACATGGCAAACTGCAGGATAGAAATGGAAAAGGCCAACTGTGAGAAGAGCAGCGAGGAGGGGGAAGGAAGGAAAGCCAAGAGAGAAATGTTCTTACCTTCCTGCAAGGGAAAAAACACACCAGAGAAACTCACAACCAACCAAGGCCCCAACGGGGGGATAAGCTGCTAAAATGATCAATCTCATCACCCTGCAAGCCATGGGGATCTGGGATACACAAGGGATTTCTCCACACTGGGGTGTGTAACCAGCCCAGCTACTGCCAGTGCACCCTGAGTTTGATTCCCAGAGAAGGCTGGGATGGCTGGATCTGCATTGGAAATGAGCAGCACTCCTCTGCAGTGCTGCCCGAGCCCCCACGCTGGGATCTGCATGCACACATGCTGATGTGGCTGGCAATGCCAGGACAGGCATTGCTAGGAATTCTCACATCTTAATCCATGTCCAAAAAGCATTTGAGACTTCCAATTCTTCACCAAGTGCCTCGTTCTGGTTTCAGTGGAAGAGCAAACTGCTCTCTCTTGGCATCAGGACCCTGCTGAGGGACATGCAGGTGCACAGACCAAGCCAAGGTGCTCCTCAGTGACCATGCAAGTGAGAAGCCTTCAGCTCACAAATGAATTAAGATTGTTGAGATACATTTAACTTAACAGTGAATATAAACAGGACGCCAAGAAAAAACTCCAGCTTACCTCGCTGCATTTATTTTTCCCTAAGTGACTCCATTCCTACCCAAATTTAGAGCAATGGAAACAAGCTTCAGCCAGGGGATTTTCATGCTTTTTGTTATATTATTACTACAACATGCCAGGGGACACACTGAACAGAGAGGCTCACTGGGGAAAGGCTCTGCATATTCATGATGATTGTATTGAAACCAAACACTGCCTGGGCTGTTACGGTGTAAAAATAGATGAAAAATTGTTCTGAGGTTTTCAAGACAGTCAGGAGGACAATCTTCCAGAGGGAAAGGACAGGACTGGCTAACACATAGCAGAGTCATTGCCAGAATAAGGTCAACCACCATACTGTTAAACTGTTCAAACCAGAAGATGCAACCAGAGGAACTGGAGACAGCATTATTATTTGGGAGATGTGGGCTTGGGTCTCATTATAAAGTGGTTTTTGTTGACTGGACTCAGCAGCATCATGCCAAAGACTCTTCCCAACAACTGCAATGTCCTTAAGGCATCCATCTGGAAGCCAACAATCTCTCTAAACCCTCTGAACATTTGAGCAGTGTGTACAGCAGCCTTCTAATAAAGACTTATTTGAAAACACTCCAAAGATTTACACAGTGCAGCTCCTGCAGACACAAAACACTTCCAGAAATTCCTTATTTCTCTTTTCATATTGAAATGCAGCTTCATCTTTGTGGATATTAGACCTGTGGCACAGAAAACCAAAAGAATTTTGGGAAACACAAGGTCTGGAAACCCTGGATGTCTCATCCAGAGAACTGTGCAGGGAATGGCTCGAAACAAGAATAAATCAGCTGCTGGTGTAGAAATCCATTCTCAGACTTACTACTGTGAGTGAGCAGAGCTGGTAGTTCAAGGCAACCCCAAAACCAAATTATAAAAGAAGTTTTAAATTTAAAAAGTTGCATGCAGCAGCTCATTGTAGGTCAGTCACTAGGTTAATTTGGTTTTACGACAGGAAATTGAATTATTTTCATCTTTGAACCATTTTATCTTGGGCAAAGAAAGGAGAGATCACAGACCCAACAAAAAGAGCCTTCAGGGAAGTTTGTTTATTCTCCCTTCCTGCCAAAAAGAAGGGGACAGTAATCTGGGGAATACCCACAACCCAGTGCCAGGAACTCCACCTGTCAGCTCCCTACTTACTGCAGTTGGAATTCAATCCCCATTATTCATGAACCCACAAGCAAGCTTTTCACTGCAGGAATTGATAAACAGATTAAAGATTTTTAGCACACATGTAACTTGAAATTACACCCAAAAACTCCAAAGTGAATTTACAGGAAACCCTTGTGCTGAAAGGTGAGACAGCACTGACACCTCAAACCTCTGGCAAATCATGAGGATGGAGAACAAACCTCAGCCACTACAGAATCCCAGAATGGTTTGGGTTGGAAGGGACCTTAAAACTCATCTCATTCCAATCCCCTGCCATAGGCAGGGACCCTTTCCACTGGACAAGAGCAATCAAAGCCCCAGATTTTCCTGGCACACACCAGGAGCACACCCTGTGCTGTTCATCAGTGTGCAGCAGCTCCTGTGAGCTCTGCAAACCCAGCTCTTGGGGCACCAAACCACCTCAGGTTGCTGCCTGTACCTTTACACCCTCACTATTTACATTTTCAGATGAGTGAATGCTCTCTAAGCATCAGAGGCTGGAAAGCAGGGGGTGCTTCAGCCAAATCCCTCCCAGCCCCAGACAGAGCTTTCCTTGTAGCTCCTGCTGACACGGCTGCAGATGTGCCAACGCTTTGCTTTGTCCTGTGACTTCCTTCCAGGATGTCTCTCTCAGCCTCCATTTCCTCCATGTCCTCTCTCTTCCCCTTTGTCCTGGCACCTTCCCCCATGCTCCCACCCTCCTGGAGCTGTGGTGGTGCATTGAAACCCGAGCTGCTGCTGCTGGCACTGCTCCCCCTCAGCTGCTTGGCCTGATGCTAAATCCTTGCTTGTTTGAGAGCTGATCCCTGCTGGAGGAGCTGAGCCAAGCAAGGCCAGCAGCAGCCAACACTCAGGAAATCCTGCCAGTGCCCAGGTGAGGAGAGCTGGAGGAGGATGCCCAAGACAAGGATGCTGCTTGCAGAAAGTGTGGCTGGGTCTGAGGTGATTGAAGCAGCACAAGAGCAAACTCTCACTCAGAACACACAAACCTGCAAGTGTCTTCTCCAAGGCAAAAGGCATGGACAGGCTGGGGGTGCTGAACCTGGAGAAGAAAAGGCTCCAGGGAGACCTTAGAGTCCCTTCCAGAGGGGCTTCAAGAGGGCTGGAAAGGGACTGGGACAAGGGCCTGGAGCAGGACAGGACTCAGGGAATGGTTTCCCATTGCCACAGGACAGGGTTGGATGGGATAGTGGGAAAAAATTCCTCCCTCTCAGGGTGGGCAGGCCCTGGCACAGGGTGCCCAGAGCAGCTGTGGCTGCCCCTGGATCCCTGAAAGTGTCAAAGGCCAGGTTGGAAATTGAGCTTGGAGCAGCCTGGGACAGTGAAAGGTGTCCCTGCCCATAGCAAGGAGTTGGAATGAGATGAGCTTTAAGGTCCCTTCCCACCAAAACCATTCTGTGATTCTGTGAAATCCTGATGTGTCACCATCAGTACATTGAAGTACCTTGCTTGGGAATTCAGGATAAATGAAATGTGTATCCTTACTTGAAGGTCTCAGTCACAATCCCCAATATTTTCTATGCACACTCATCCATCCATTGCAACCAAAATCCCAACCATTTGTTGGACAAAATCTTTTCACCTGAGGGTGATGCTGGAATTCTCCCAGCAGGAGGATGAGAGGGACCCAGGACAGAACAAAGCAGAACCAGTTCTTTCAAAGGAAGTTTAGAAAAACAAGGAATGTGAGGCTTTGGGCTCACCTGTGCCTCTGGAGGGCCTCCTTCATCTCTGATCAGCAGCAGGTAGCTTTGTCCATCAACCACTATCTCCTTCTTGAATCTCCCACCTGCCACACAAAGCAGCTCGTTACACACAGCAAAGGTACAAAACACAAAACAGAAAAAGGCTTCACTTGTGGAAAAAAAGAATGGTCTTCTGCAAATTAACCAACTACTGGAATGTAACTGAAGTTTATATGGGAACACATGGAATTAAAGTCCATGTACTTGCCTTATTTATATATATATATTTTATATATATATATAAAGATTAAGGATAATGTGGGAAAAGCCAGCAATTGCACTACAACCCACATGAGGTGTCCTTGGGTTGATAGTATAGTTAAAACCCATGGGTATCACCTTTGTTTTAGGTAATTGTGAGAGAGATGTCTCTAAGAAAGGCAGAGTTCCACACAAACAACGTCGTGTCTCACCACAAAATCAGTTTCCTGTGCCATCAGCATTTCCTCAAGGGAAGCCCAGTTCTCAGAGCACACGTGGGATGTTATGGGAATGAGAGCTCTACACTCACACACCACAGTTAGGGGAAGATACCAGACACATGTTAGACAAAAAAGCTACAATGGTGCTACCTCTGGAGAGATGTGCTAAAGCAGCAGAGAACCCTGTGCTGCTGCCTTGGGGTGAATCCCAGACCTGCTCTGGACACCTGGATAAAGAGAGCGGAGTCACAGCCCCCAGCCACGTCCTGCTCCTGCTCCTGTATTTCCAGGGAATGCAGAGCAAGGGCTGCCTGTGGCACCAGGGAGGCTCCAGCCCCAGCTGCTCTGTCCCCTCCTGTCCCCTGGCTCACAGGGACTCAGCACCACCCCAGGGCAGCACTGGGACTGCTTCCTTTGGGGCTAAAAGTGCATTTTGGGCACTCTGCTGCCTCTCTTGAAAATGACAAATCCCATTTAGGGCTTCTGGTGTGACAGAGCCTAAGCCAGGATTAGCAAGCTTGGCCTAAGCACTGGGGAGGCATTTAGGCTCCTCTTCTGCAGCAAACCCACTCTTATCTCCCCAAACTCCCCAAGGCCTCCAGCTTAGCATCACCCACCCTCACAGCTGGGCTTCCCATGCTGAGATAAAACACATCCATTAACACACCCTAAACTTCTCTCTTCTTCCAGTTTTTAAACCTGGAATTAGTTCCCATTTGAACCCTATTTCCCAGCTTCAAAACTTGCCCTTCTACCAAAACCAATGCATTGAAACAATGCTGAGAGCCAACAGCCCCAACCTGACCTCCAAACAAGCTCCCTAAGCATGTAAGTCAGGCTAATGCTGATCCTCCAAACACAACAATCTGCACAAAAATTGCTGCCTTAGGGGAACCCCACACTGCCTTAGACCCACCATTCCCCCCCAGCCCAACCACAACAGCAGCTTTCAAACCAAGATTATTCCACAGCTCAGCTCTGTGCAACACTTAGGCGTGTTAAAACACATTTTGTGTTTAATAAAAGATAGAAGAACAGGAGGTTTTGTGGGTTTGTGCTGGGGTATTTTGTTCAGGGTTTTTTTTTAATCTTTCCTTTACAAACTTACCCTATTAGCAATGTTAAACATGCAGCAATTAAGACTATCACATTTCTGGTTGTTTAATGGCACAGAGGGAGCAGAAGAGCTACGTATGGATTTTCATTATCTCACTCACAAAGTGGATTTCAGTCCTGCCTTTGCAGATAAGTGACAGATAAATATATATCATTACTGAACCTGAAAAGAACAATCCCAAACAAGTGTAAAACTTGTAAAGGAAGCCAGTCTCAGCTCTCAGGAACTGGATTTCTATTAATCAGGCCATTATTTCAATATGTTGTCGATGAATTGCACGCGCTTCCCAATGAAGTGTTAACCAAGATGAATTACTTAATATAGAGCCCTCCAGAGAGGGGTTTTAAAGCTGTAAGTAACAATGGAAATGCAGTATATGCATGGTCAGAGAGGGAAAGTTCTGCCTAATTGCCATTTCCTAGTTCCTTTTTTTAAAAACACTGGAAGTTCCCCCAGCTAATTATAAAATACCACACACCGAATGTGTTGAGGAGCCAACTCATTATTCCCATTGTCAACAGGATGCCTTGCCAGTCTCACTGTACCTTCAAACAGTCCTCAGAGACACAAAGAAGGTCCAGACAGGGTGGAATAAAAATTAGGTAGAGAATTGAAAAATAAAGAAGTGTTTGAGTGTACAAATGTGAGCCCTAAGAGATTTATTCTCCATGATTTGACTGTTTAGAGCAGCTTGGAAAAGGGTAATTTTAAAAGGGTAAATTTAATAAATACAGTGCAAGTTAGCCAGCAGCTCTTTTCCTAAATGATCACCTTGGGGACCTGCTCCTTGCCTTCCCCAAAAACACTGGGGGTGGAGCTCAGTGCAATTACTGTTATTTCCAGTGTTAAATTCACATCCTGACGTGCTGTCCTTCTTCACCAAGGGCTGTCACCCTGCTGCAGCCAACAGGCACAGTCAGCTCAAATCTGCTCAAGTGGCTTCTTCACCCTTAAAAGCAGGATGTGCTCATTAGCTGGAACAGGCACATCCTCACAATCCCTGATTTTTGTTTGGATTTAAGCATCTCATGACAAATAGGTTGAATTTAACAACCCTCCAACCAAACTGTTTTAAAGAATGCCCTGCATTTCCAAACTGCACTAAATATTTCAAAACAAATCTGAAGGCTCAGAAATGGAACAGCAAACTCACGCTTATCCCTCGAGTAAGAATTATTTTATGCAAATCTCAGCTCACAGCAGGATTCATCCCTAATAACTTGTGCTTCTACACCATTAAGGAGCCCTTATCATGAGCACACCACAAAATTAGGTGCTGCACAGGACAGAGATTAAGGAAACCCACCTCAATATCAAGAATTTACACAAACAAAAGCATAAACAGTGAAGACTATAAAGAGCAAGGCTGTACCCTGCAGGTATCTGTGGCTGTAGGATTAAGGCAAACAATAAACTGCTTCTGCCTTTGATTTGATGAGCCTTGATGAGACCCATGAACAGTCTGGGCAAGCAAAAACAGCAATTTTGGGACAGTTCAGCAATTTTGGGACAGCTCAGCTTGGACAGCACCGCATTCATTATTTTTTAAAAAATACATCTTGGAGTTTGTAAAGCACCACAGGCAAAGAGGAATTAGGGAGATCAGCAAATTCAAATATGGCACTACAGCAATCCATGAGGAAGCCAAACGCTCTCCCAGGGCTACAAAATACCCCTGATTTTCCTAAATATGGAGCCAGGAATGACTGTCTAAACCAACAACATGGAGAACAAAGAAATGACCTTCTTAATATAAAGAAGGAGCTCAAAACCCACAGCAGCACTCCCAGGGGAGGTGCTGGCTTTGCTCTGGTCCCATCAGGATTATGACACACGCAGCTTTTTAATGAGGGAGTTTCTCAGCTCCCAGATGCACCTGCCAGGGGAGGGCACAACTGGTGGCCAAAGGACAGGGCACCACAGGCACTCCCAGGCAGTTATTCCCAGTTTTCCAGGGCTAGAACAGCATCCACTCACACAGGCTCATCTTCAGAATTTTTACAGGTGACAAATAATGCTCCTGTGCCCAAACCCACCCAGCACAGCCCTCAAACCACCCCAGCTCTCTCAGGTGCATCTGCTGTAAAGCACCCCACATAAATACACAGCTTTGAGCACCATAAAGCTGCATAAACTCTGTGCATCAGCAATTTACAACCAAGCACAAATGGGAGGGGATCAAGAGCAGCTTCCCGATCTCATTTTCATGCAGGGCGCTCCAGCGGCGGCGCCGAAACTACCCGGCGAAAATTGGTATGAATTTTAAACACTGCACACATTTGTAATCAGAGGTGCTCCCCGTTAGAAAAGCTGGATATTACATGGGGAATTCCAGGGAGGAAGGCTTTAATCCAGGCTCTGACAGCCTGGCCACCCCCTCCTCTCGCCCAGAGCTGTTCCAGCGCGTAATTGCTCACCGGAGCAGCCGCTGATTCTCCTGCTGCATCCCCAGGCTCCAGGGCGCTCACCAGGCTCTTTATTCAGGCAAATTGCCACGGGGATGAAGTTATTTAGCCATATGAGAAGGATAAATTCGGGGGGCTGGCCCCACGACAAGCGCAGGCAGCAGCTGAACGTCTACGGTGGCAGGGCGAGACAGAAGGGAGGCTGAGGCAGCTCTAAAAGCTGCATTTTATATTCCCACTGACATGTGCATTTTGACAACAGCAGCCAGTTGTCTCACACATGCACATTCTCTCCCTTTTTTTTTTTTTTTTTTTCCTCCCCTCAGAAGATAGAAAATAGTGCCAAGAACCTGGCTCCTCTTCAGGGAAACACATTCAAAAATTCTCTGTTCAGACAGATGGCCGAATAGCGCTCTTCTGGTTTGCTACTTACATTTTTTTATTTAAATAAAAATGTTTTTACAGCATTCCCCAAAAAAAAAAAAAAATTACAACAAGAAAAAAAAAAGTAAAAAATTTTATAAAAAGAGAAGAAAAGGCTCTTCCCCCAGAGGGTGCTGGGCACTGCCCAGGCTCCCCAGGGAATGGTCGTGGCCTCAACTCTGCCAAGGCTCCAGGAGTGTCTGGACAATGCTCTCAGGGATGCACAGGGTGGGATTGCTGGGGTGTCAGTGCTGGATCAATGACCCTTCCAGCTCAGGATATTCCATGATGCTATGGTTTTGGGTATTTCCTGAATACAACCAGTGTGCTAAACAGTAATTCAGCCATCATGCACAGCTGAGCTGGGTCAAGGATCAAAGACCGAGGAATCATCGCTGGAGCCCTGGACCACCTTCCCAACAGACTACTGGGGTAAAACAAACCCCAAAAGCCAACAAAAGCAGCCTAGACTGAGCCTTTCAACCCCCACCATCTGCTTCTCTCAACAGGTTTAGGATACAGCTCAGGAAATAGGGGGAGAGGTCTCCTGGAAGTGCCAAGCCACACCCAATTAAAGCAAGGTACCCCCCACAGGCATCACATATAAATGCAATATTGCATCATATAATCTGGTCTTTACCCAAAAAACTGGCAAGGAAGCACTAATATATGATTTTGCAACTCCACGGGAAGAGGGTTCTACTGCTGGAATTTTAGCAGCAGCTGCAATGACATTTAACAATTAATTCTGAGATGCATTCACTGATGTTTTTGCAGTGTCTCTCCAAAAGAGCAGATGTAATGGGTTCCCAAAATCTGGCAGTGATTTGAAGGGAGATCAGTGAAGTTTTTAAGCATTCAGGAAAAAATTTCACACTTTAAAAATATATAAAAACTACCTCAAGCTGCATAGAATCTCCAGGGTTATATGGGATAGTGGGAAGAAACTTTGAGGGTGGGCACAGGGCACAGGGTGCCCAGAGAAGCTGTGGCTGCCCCTGGATCCCTGGCAGTGTCCAAGGTTGGACACTGGGGCTTGGAGCAGCCTGGGACAGTGAAAGGTGTCCCTGCCCATGGCAGGGGTGGGATGGGATGGGGTTTAAGGTCCCTCCCAAGCCAAACCATGCTGGGATTGCATGATAAACAGGCTGAGCTAGATCCAGTGCTTTATCTCAAGCAGAAGGAGAGGAAGGTGATTGATTAACCACCAAGATAAATGGGAACAAACCAGAGCCAACCTCTGAGCAATTAAGTTTCCCTCATTACCCAGAGACAGGACTCAGGAGCAGAGCAGTGCAGGCTCTACTTTCACTGCAAAGCTCCTGACAGCCAGTGCAGGCTGTGCTAAGCCAATTACAGAGGGCCAGTCTTAAAAAAATCACCGTGATGTGAGTGCAGACAGAGAGGTAAAGCACACTCTGTCCCCATCAAATGACTCATCTGAAAGAAGCAGCACGATACTGATCCAAGTTTCTGCAGCAGTTTCAACTCTCCTGCACCCAGTTTATTAATAACCTAGAAGATGGAAGTAACAGGCTATTTAGTTTCTAGATAATGAAGCAGGAGGGACTGCAATTATGGTAGAAAATTGGATTGTACTTCAACGTGACCGTAACCGGTTCAAGAAAAAGAGGGGGAAAGGAAAAGCAGCATCACAGGGACAAAAGTAGGGACAAACCAGCTGTGGAAAGATGGGGCAGGATGGCAAAAACCTCTGGCCCAAGAAAGAACAGCAGCTGGGAATTCCTGCAGGGGACAGAGAAGGGGACAGCTTGTCCTAGCCCATGTCACCACGCCAGCACCAGCCTGTGCTCATGGGATAGGGAATCCCATGGCAGCTAAGGACCAAAATCTGCCCAGAAAATACCCAGCCAGGAAAACAAGCACTGAATAAGCCTGGTTATTTAGGAGAACAGACTAGGAAGGGAGAAGAGGTGATCCCATTTTAGGGCAAGGGAAATACTGTTCCCATCTTCCCAGTTATTCATTATTATGGTCCCAGGTAAACAGGCAAGAATACCAAGTGGGAGCAGACATACCAAGCTCTACACCCCAATTCCAGGGAAAAACCTTGGGTTCAGACACCCCTCAGTCCAACATGAAGCAGGAGCACATCTCTATCAGACACCCACTGCACATTTGTACACAAAAACTGTGGCACCATGCAGGCAAAAGCTGAACATGCTGTATGTTCTCCTAGTTCAGAAGCATTAAAGATTAAAGGGGACAAAAATCAACCCCCAGGAACCTGTGGGGAAGCCCCTCCTGTGACACTCACCCCAACCCTCACACCCACCCAACATCCCAAAATCAGGAGCTTCTTGCAGCCACAAGCTGACAAGGACCTAACATTCAATCACTGCTCCCATTTCTACTAATAGCTCATTTTTCATCTTTTTTTCCCCCCTTTTCTTGGTTTATTTTACTGACAGCAGGTGCAGAGAGTTGCTTACACCTCACACCCACTAATTGTATATACACAAATCTAATTTTAAAAGCTTATTTTTATCAAAGCGAGTCAGCTCCTCCAGGCAGGATGTGATCCCACTTTAGCACACTCCCACCTTTTTCCACCACCAGTCTTTTCCAGTTTTAAACCTTTGCAGCCCAAAACACCACTTCCCAAACAAACTTCCTTACAAAGTCAGCTCCATGATTTAAAATATCATCTTTTTGGTTTTTTTTGCTGCAGCTCCTTCTAAGTTGGCTTCTCAGGCATTTGATCTTCCAGACAAACCCATCCCAGCTTTCAATCTAACACAAAATTAATCTGCTCAAAATTTCTACTTCACCTCACAAGCTTCCAACATAATTGCAAAATCTTAACATGCACTAACAAACCCTAAACAGCTCACAAAGATAAGCCCAAAAATTACCTCCTATAAGCCCTGATGCACAGATCTCAGGCCTTTTCTTACCCCTCTTGCCTCTTCCAACATCCCTTTGCTTTTTATACCTAGCCAGCTTCTCTAATACCCGTCCTCTCATTACAGTTTTACTTCACAAATAGCAACCCTGAAGTTAAAACTGGACTTAGCAGTGATTACACCATAATCTGCCCTCCCTAAAATGGGTACAAACACCTGGTGACAGCCTGCTGTGGCAGCAAATCTGCTGAGAATTCAAAATACTGTGAATAAAATGCTTTCTGATACAACTTTCCAAAACAACAACAGATTCAGTGGAAGGGAGAGGGAAAAAATAAGCTCACAATAAGAAATCAAATATGAGCTGAACAAGGAACATGTTCAAATAAAAATATTAAAATCTGGCCTTGAGATCAAGAGCGAAACAGTGGCTGTGATTCAGAAATACATCCAGAGTAGATAAAGCAAAAGGCAGGTCCAGCAGGAGCCACTCCAAACTGGCTTTAAAACAGCAGCAGAAAGCAGGGAGCACTGGAGACTTAAAACCATGGAATTCCAGAAGTGTCCAGGCTGGAAAAGCCCTTTTACAGCACCAAGTCTGACCCAGCACTGCCAGGGCCACCACCAGCCCATCCTCAGGTGCCACATCCAGGGACAGTGATGCCACCAGTGCCCTGTTCCAATGCCTGACAGCCCTTCTGGTGGAAAACTTTTCCTAAATATCCAACCTAAACCTCCCCTGGGCTTGAGACCATCTCCTCTTGCAGCATCACTTGCTACTTGGGAGAAGTCACTTTTAGTCCTGTTAAGAGCCTGAAGCTGTAACAGAAGTTATAAATCTGCTTTACAGTTTTTCCACCTTCAGAGAAGGACACAAATGCTACAGCCATTATTTCCCAAAAATCCCTGGCCATCCAAGGTGTTAAAGAGAGCACCTCAAAGACCCTCGAGGCACACAGCCTGAAAAGGGAAGCCCTTTCTGGAAATCTGCTTCCTCTGCACCTCCTGAAGAGCAAACACTTGAGTTTTTCCTTTAATTAACAGAGCTCCCTATTTGTGTGACACTTTAAACAGTCCCCAAGCCGACAGCTGGAACAGAGATTTTCAAAGGACTCCAACCCACACAGGCAGTCCCGGGAGGAGGAGAGGGAAGGGCTGCAGAGGGGAGAGGGCAGAATACATAAACACCCTCTTTTATGCTGAGCCTGAAAGGCTCCAAAAGCCCAAGAGAACCTGCTGCAGCAGCACTTTAAAAGGATCAAAAAAGAGACAAGTGTTGTTTTATATCTGGGTGTCAGCGTGAAATGCCAAATAAAAATAATCAGTCAGTGCTATTATAGCAAAAAGGCAGACAAAGAATGAAAAGAGGTAATTTTGAAACACATGTCCCAAGTCATCACTGTCTTCTGAACACGACACAGAGTCTGCCTGTGGGTTTACAGGCCAAAAAAAAAAAATCTTTCATCTGCCCCAAAGTGCTCAGGGGGCTTGTGAAAACTGCACCAAGGATTTGAAACCAACACAGAGAATTTCAGTTCCTCGGGTTCTGCAGCCCAAGAACCACAAAATGCAACTTTAGGGTTAATGTGGCTTTTTTGAGCTTGTGTTGGGATTCTTGCAAAACCTCCCTGTGTAAGCTCTGTATAAATTTTTATGTGTATGAATTCCAAAAAAATCCTGAATGAAAAGGCACGAATGTTTCCAAGGAAAGCACCCAAGCACATCCTCACAGGACACATTTCTCTGCTCTTCATTTACATTTCAGCCAGCTGCTCACTGAGAGCAGAGCACACAGATTAGTCTGGGACACATCCTCCTTTCCTTCATCAAAGATCAAATTTGGGTGTTTAGTAAATATGGCCTTCCTACATATCTGAAAACATTAACTAGATAAAAATAGCAAGTGGCTTCTGTAAAGAAGCTGCAGGGGTCATGTGGAGAAGGGGACAAGAATCTCAGGGCTGCAGAGGGGAACATGTCCAGTTCAGCTGCAGCTCCCCCAAAATACAAACTGTGACCCCAGCCCAATGTTAAACCTCAGCACAACCACATTAAAGCAAAGAAGGATCCCAGAGTGGTTTGGGTTGGAGGGGCCTTTAAAGCCCATCCCATTCCAGCCCCACATCTTCCCCTATCCCAGGTTGCTCCAAGCCTGGCCTTGAACACTTCCAGAGATGGGGAGTCTTTTTTTTGTCTCTGCTTTTTATTTTCCCCAGGTGAACCAGGTCCACACTGTCTGACTCCAGCCCAGGATCACACCTGAATGAAGACACCTGGAAGGTCATCCCAGTTAATAGATTATGCCTGAACTTTCTGCATACATATTGTGTAAGGGTCTGGGACCAGGAGAAAATCTCTTAAGAGGATGTGAACAAAAGCAGCTGAAATTTGAAAGCACTCTTCCTCAATCCTCCTTGCATAATTACCCTTTGCTGAGGAAGCATCAGGCAGAAATAGTTTCTCGAGATAAACTGAAAACCATGGACAGCCAATCCTCAAGGTGTAATTTCTACACAGAATCAGAATCCTTTAGCTTGGAAAAAGGCTTGAAGATCATCAATGCATGTTTTTGTTACAGGCTGGCAACTTATTTTCATGATATGCTTCAAAGGGAAGGCTGAGGGTGACACTTCATTTAGTATTTTAATACTAAACATGACCATTCCTGCTGCTTTATGACCATTGCTGCCATGTAAGTGATACACTGCTCACTGTGCTACTGAAAAAAGTTATGTGGTGAAGACTGCAATAGTATAAAAATGTTTTTAGGTCAAATTTGGAAAGAGAGTAAATGATCATAGCTTTCTGAAAAACACATTAAAGGCTTTATTCTGTAGCTTTTACTGGGGAAGATTTCATTTTTATTATAAGTTCCTCTACAAAGAGAGAGTTGAAACCTCCACTGACTGCAACAGCTACTTGCTGCCTCAAGTCAGGATGGTGGATGGCTTTTATGCTTTTTAAAACACTAAAAAGAATTAATCCACATGAAATGAATAAATAACTCTTAAATATATCCCAAAGTACATAGAGAAAAAAAAATTATTTTTTGTCATCCCAGCTGAGACACCCTGGACCACAATTTGTCTTTTTGTTTTGTTAGACTCACTGGAAAACAAAGTACTGAAATAATCATGACATGACTTTATTACATTCAGAAACATGCCAGAGATGTGGAAAAGCCTTTAAGTCATGTTTCACACCTCCTGGCTTTTTGGAAACAAAACCCAAACAAGTAACAGAATCCTCTGACATTTATTACTATAAACTGCAGTTTACCTTGGTCTGCAAAAAATTCCATACACCACACATTTCACTTTGCTCCTACAGGCAGAATTAAATTTTACACGGGGGGGAATAAAGCCACAGCATTTCCCACTTAACTGTGGTTTCAGCAGGCAAAGCACCCAGCAGTAGCAGGTTTTCTTCCAGTCACTCAGAGGGTCATTAGAACATCAAAAATCCCTAGGATTCCTTATTTCCCATCATTGTATCATCACAGAAAAAAAAAAAATAAACCCCCAGACCACTGAAATTCCCCACTTAGAGCAGGGTAACACATTGCTCCCTTTCTTCCCTCTGATTTAAAATGTGTCACTCAGCAGCACAGCTGAGTGTATGCTAAATATGCAAAGGAAGGGTCTCAAGGCCATTTTTCTTCCTAATAAAAACTCATTCTTTGAGAAAAAACAGCTTTGGAAGTTACAGAACACATGAGGGACTGAAAAGTTCTGAACAGAAATAAAAACTGGGGCAGGCAGTGAGAGAAAATCTCCACTGTGAATGAAGGGCAGGATTCCTCCTCCTGCTGGGGAGGTGGTGATGGGCAGCAAGAGAAATGACACTTGAAACCACCTTTACATAGTTCAAAATTCATTTACTGGAATGCTGAAGCCTCCAAGGCCTACAGGAGATGTGGCACTTGTGTGATGCAGGGCAGGTTTCCTGGTAATTGCAGCAATCTGGAAGGCAAGGGCAGCAGAAATAGCAGTCCCTGGCCCTAATCACCACTTCCACCTGCAGCAAATATCCAGCACTTCACCCATTAGGACTGATTTTATGATGCCTGATAAATTTAGCTGTTAGGAAGCCATTCCAAGCCAGTAAACTTAGATTTTTTTCTTAACTGATCAAGCAGCTGACACCTTAACATCTGATATACATCTCTTCTTTTATCCAGTTTAACAACCTGGCACATTTACAGTCCCTCAGCAAAGGAACAGGGGAGGATCCACAAGGATCTCCAACATGAAGGATCACACTTTCTTTTCTAGGGAATTGTTTGAAGGATCTAAAAGTGCTCCAGACCAGGCTGGGCAGGGCTTGGAGCAGCCTGGGATAATAGGAAGTGTCCCTGCCCATGGCAGGGGATGGAACAGGGGAGCTTTAAAGGCCCTTCTAACCCAAACCACTTTGTGGGTCTGTGATTCTCTGACAGAGGTAAAACACAACCAAATTACCACTACAGATGTTTACTGAGGGTCATTTATATGGCTTGAATTTCCTTTAATGCTGACTTGACTGGAAACCTTGACCTTATCCCTCACAAGGCAAATCAGAGCTCTTAATTATTCCAGTTTTCCTCCCGTTAATGAAATGCAACAGTGTCATTAGTGAGGCTTGTCAGCCACACTTCTGTGCAGAGAAATGATTTGACACTGCTTTTGTCATCTAATCCTTCCAGGAAAAACACTGACAATGTCACTGGAGCACTGTAAATAAAAATCCTTCAAGACAAAGAGGACAGATGGCAACACTCCCAAGGAATAACACCTAAAATATTCATCCTTTAGGAGGAGAGGAGAGTTAACCCTGTCAACAGTCAGTAGATTTGAGTCTTCCAAAAGGGAAAAAAAAACCCCAAAAATCCAGATACCCTCTGTTCATGAAGTGAGGGAAGAGATGTGTCAAGATAGTGATTTTTGCTGTACTCAGTGACACTGCACCCTCTATCAGCATTTCTCACTATCAGCATCCAGAAGCATCATCCACACACACTTCTGTGCAGAGGCTCAGCTGCTATCATCAATTATTACTGCCAGCTCTAGCTACAAACCAGAAAAACACATTTAGGGCACACTTACAACCTGCAGGAGCTCAGTGTTAGTGCAGTTCCACAGGAAAAGCCTTGTCCATCCCTCCCTTCCCCTCTCCTCCCATTTTAACTACAATTCCAGGCTGTTAAAATGTCAACTACCAAGCTAAACCAGCTTCCTGTGGGAAGGGTTAATTAGAAACAAATGTTATCAGGGATGCATGAAACTACAAACTACTGCTGAAGAGACAACTACAGCAAGAGACAAAAACAGTGAGATGCACTAAAGACTTGAAATCAAAAGGAAACAACTCAAAATGATACACAAAACAAGGGGGGAAAACACTCTAATACAGAAACCACCATCTGTCCCTTCAAAACGAGAGCTGCCATGAAGACAATGTATAGTTACCTGCATCCATATCTGCAAAGAAGGGAACAGCCAGTAAGGAAAAGAAGGAACCAGAAATTCAGTGTCTCAGAGTTGGATTTAAAAGTTCATAAGGAGAACAGATAAAGAAAAATAATCAAAAAAGTATTTACTGCAAGACCAACCTTGATAAGGTACTGTGATATTTTTGATTTCAAGCTATAAACTTGGATTAATGTCAAACACTACAGAGAACAAATTAATTTTCTATGCCGTAAGAACATTAAAAAAAAATAAACCAAATATTTAATATATTAAACAATAAGCAAGTTGCACCTTTAAGTGAAGATTTTTTCTTCCCCCAACATCCTGATTGAACAGAAACCCACCACTACAGACAGTAATTGTGGTTTCAACAGCCCAAGTGAAAGCAGCAGCACTACTGAGAGCACTCAACTCCTCTCCATCAGGACTAATTCTCATTTGGACACACACTGGGGGCCAAAGTATTTAAAGAATGCTAAGAAGTTATGGAAAATCCACAATTATACTCATCATGCACACTTAGCTCGGTCTGGAGAGCGTTAAAGCAAAAATCTCCATGAATTCTGAAGTAGCTCATGGGGTTGGCTTTTTTTTTTTTTTTTTTTTTTTGCTAATTCATTTCTGCATGGTCAAAAATGAGTAAGGATGTAGTTTGTGGGGGGAAAGAGGAGTGGGGTTTGTGTGTGCACGTACCTTCAGGGGACTCCTCCTGCACGTAGGTGCCCGTCAGGTACCGGTGCACCAGCGCTGACTTCCCGCTGGCCAGGTTACCCACGATCCCCTGAATGCAAAATAAAACAAAGGAGAAGGAAAAAACCCAACTGCAGTCAATCCCTGTAAAAAGCAGTTTGTGCTCAAGCAAAATCTCCACACCTCAGACAACAGACATGGTGCAAAATCTGCCGAGAGATCAAATAAACGGCAGAGCGGTTTGGGGTGGAAGGACCTTGGAGATCATCTCCTTCCACCAGCCCAGGGGGCTCCAAGCCCTGTCCAACCCAGCCTTGGACACTTCCAGGGATGGGGCACCCTGTGCCAGGGCATCCCCACCCTCCCAGGGAAGGATTTCAGCCCAACCCCACCAGAGTTTTCTTCCTGCAGGTGCTCAAATGTAATGGGTGGTGTTTGCACCACTTAGTCAGTGGCTTGTCTGAAGTTTCTTCTGCCTTCACTCAGAGCCAGCATTAAAAAACACATGAAGGAAATTAATATTCTAGTGTTTATTAAATCTTGTCTAAAATACAGAGAGTTCAGCAGCACTTCCAGCTACCAGCTAGAAGTGAGCAAAATGGAGATGAACCCAGCTAGTTACAAGGTCTCTTAAAGCTAAACAGTCCAATAGAGAATTAACACCTGTATTATTGAGACTTTTGACCCAATAACCAAACTCCTGTGACCCTCAGTGCAGCATTGACTGTCCAACCAGAAACTACTGCCTGAAACCATGGAGAAGGACACCCAAAATCCTCCATCTTGTCCCATACCCATCACTATATTATAGTTTTTAAAACCCTTCACCATGTGAAATCACACACTTCTACTTAACTACACACCAGTGATCTTAACTCCATCACTCAAATTTGGAAGCCTTCTCCAAGGCCTGAGGTCAAAAGCAGTGTTCTCCAGGGGTCAGAGCCAGAAAGCACAGAAAGCTCAAAAATCCCAGGTTTCTGGGATCCAGCACTGAAATGCCAAATGACTTGAGGCTGTTTGGGGTTTGTGGCTTTAAAGGGATGCACAGAGCTGAGGACATGGTGCTCCCTTCTTGAGGAAGGAGGTGATGGGAAACTTGTTTCCCCCTTTGAAAGAAGGCCAGGCTGCTCTGTTCTGTGCTGTTTACTTGACCCTCACCATGGGTTCAGAACAGAAGGTCCCTGGAGAGAAGATGAACTCTGCTGATCTGCCGGCATTGCCAAAGGGATTGCCGAGGCAGCAGCCACCAGCTGCACCTCATGTGCATTCTCCACCCCATCTTCTTCATCCTGATGAATCCTAACCACCCTCCTTATCAAAAGTGACTTGACAGGACCCAGCCATGTGTGCTGGCACCCAAAAACCCCAAATTCTCCCTGCCTTGGGCTGATCCCACAGCGTGGGCAGCAGGCGGGGAGGGATTCTGGGATGAGTCACAGGAAGAAAATGACATCTCTAACACGTGTCCCTCACCCCCAGAACATGAGGCAACCTCTCCAGGTCATGACTTTTCCCTCCATTATATGCCCACCAACTGCAGAACATTTGTCTACTCCCACTCACACCACAAAACCATTGGGACCTGAGGGAACCCTGAACAGCCCTGGCACTTCTCATCACCAAATTCACACCATCTCCCTTCCCATACAAAGCTTCCCCATGAGAAGTTCCTCCCACTTTTTTTTTGCTACAACAGTGTACAAAATCCTCCCTGCTCAGGATTCACCACTGCTGAAAAACAGCCAATTTTTAACTGTATTTTTAATGGTCTACACATTTGGTCAAGACACAGTTTTCCAGTGAAACCTTCACTTACAAGAGATCAGCCTTGTGTGCATGGAAATTATTGTTATTTTCTATTACACTTGTGCCAAAACTATAATTGTAACAGAAAAGCACCAACCTGGGGGTCCAGTCAGAGGCAACATCTCATGGCTGGGATGTCTTATTCTATCCATAGACTCCCCTCAATATTTGAAAATACATCAAATGATTCAAGAACACAATTTTGTATTTTAATTTTTTTTTAATATCCTAAAGGTCATACCAGGTTACACCATTTGACAGCACTTCAGGTTCTCTGACACATTGCTACAAAGCAGGAGCAATAAATTCCACACTGGGAAGAAAAACTGACTTTTGATACAGTTTCTCTCTTAATCAGCATTAATATTTGCTTTAAGGCTGATCCCCCACATTATGACAAAAATGCCAGCCTGTTTTCACAGCAGTCATATTCTTCTCATCCCTGTTTTATACACAAACAATCCAAGTCATCTCCATTTATTTATGGGTATGTCTGAAATGCACCAAGTTATGACAAGCATGTTAGGGAACAAAAATACCACCCTAACCCAGTTCAGGGAGGAGAAAATTCAGCTACAACTCACTGCTCTTTTCAGTTATGACTTGTGCAACACTGAATCATTTATTTCCATGTGCCAGACATGCTGTAAAACAAACCTAAGCCACTTTGCCCACTCCTCCTAAAGCCTGTTGGGAAAAATAATAAACTGTATTGATGGCACTTGGCATTTCAAAGCAGTCCAGGAGAGGAGCCTGACTGCACTTTTTTTGCAAGAAATTCTGTGGTTTTATCCATAAATCTCTCATGTTTATTCTGCCTAACACATCCTAATTTAATATGTGAATAAACAGGACCCAGAAACACCAAAGGCAGTGGTCTCACCCTTCTCTTGACCACAAGGAAAGCATCAAAATCCATAAGTAAAACTCAAGTTTTAGATCAGCAGGAACTAATTACAGAATCCCAAACTGGTTTGGGTTAGAAGGGACCTTACAGCTCATCCTATTCCTGCCCCTGCCATGGGCAGGGACACCTTCCACTATCCCAGCTTGCTCCAAGCCCCCTCCAAGGTGGCCTTGAATATCCTTCTGAACACTGGAAAGAAACCAAGCCTCCTGCTGCTAAAAAAAGGAGGCAAAGACTGGTGTTCTTTCCTCAAAGGCAGGCTGAAAAATACCTCCTTCCTTTATTGCAGCCCTGGGGGCTCTCTGCTCTCCCAGAGCCAGTTTCTGTTCCCTTGAAAATTCTGCAGAGCCCGAAGGGTCCAACAACAGCCACTCTAGAAATAAATCAAAAATAAATATCAACCAGCCACCTCAACTTAAGGACTTCTCAACCTGTACAGGGGCACAGCCTCTCCCTTTGGCATGGCTCTTATGCTCCTGAGGCACAAGGAGCACCCAGGATGAGGCTGAAGTAAGGGAATGGCAGAGGTGACTCATGGCAGATGTGCAGGAAAGGCAGAGCAGATTTCAGCTGGGCTTCCTCATTTACCCTTCCTGTTGGAGCACAAGTTCACAGGCACAGCTGGTGCTGCTGGCTCCCATCGTTTGCAGGGCTATAATCAAATTATTATTTTTGTAACAGCAGAGGTTCTGCTTTTACCCTTGGACAGGCATCCCCTGGGCACGCTGACCACTGCAAATCAATTCTCTGCAGCAGCCACACAGCTGAAATCTGCTTTCCCAGCCCTGCTTCAGACAACACAGGGGCAAGACACCCAGGGGAAGCACTCACATGATGCAGCCAGGCTATCACTAGAGAAAAATGTACCCCGAGTCCATCACCTGGTGCTTGGAAATTGTTTGTGCTCTGAATTACAACATGGAATACCTGCAGCTCTGCTCTCAGCTGCAATTCCCAGTTTTCCTGGTGGGTGCTGTGAATTATGGCTCAGAGAAGGGAACCAAGGATAAGCCAGCTAATAGTGTTGGATTCCTATCCAACCAACACCTTCCAGTCTTGCATTCCTGGTTTTTCACTGTTTTTCATTTTATTTGGGCTCTTCCAAATGACATCATCTGTTAAACAAAACCTGGTGACCCTTCCTGTGTTAGGGAATTACATCCACTGACTGCCAGATTTTTCTTACACTCACCTTGAGCACTGCTAAAATCAAAACAGCCACAGAGCTGTAGCTGTGAGGATGCTGCTCCCATTAAAATGCCTCTCTAAGCACACTTATCCTGTTAAATGTGGCCTTGCAGATTCTCTCACCTCTATAAAACACTATTATCAACTCAGATTTGGGAAAGGTTCAAATTCTTTAAAGAGAGAGAGAACAGACATTTGGTCCTTTAAGAAATCAGGGAAGCTTAATATGGGGAGATAAAATGAGCTTTATGTGTCAGCTGCTGATTTCCAGTGCCCTCCTAAGATTTCCCTGCTGAGAAGATGCCCCTTGGAAGCTGCTTCCTGGAGCAGAACAAATTCCAACAGCAATAAAAATCCTGAGAGGTCTTTGAAATATGATTATAAATATTGAATGTACATCATCTTCACATAGAAGAAGTGTTCAGGGTCAGGATGGACAGAGCCTGGAGCAGCCTGGGAGAGTGGAAGGTGTCCCTGCCCATGGCAGGGGTGGGATGAGATGGGCTTTGAGGTCCCTTCCCATCTAAACCCTTCTGTGGGTCTATAATAGATATGTAGAGGAAAAATTCTTTACTTATTAAAACTGCTTTCTACATTTTTTCCCCAGCAGCAGCAGAAGCATGGAAGCTCCCCCTGTGTGTGACATTCCCAGGGTGTTCCCCAGGACAGCAGCAAAGGTGAACTCACCACTTTCAGCTCCGGCACAGATCGGCTCAGGGTCCATTCCTGGCTGTTCACAAAGGCATCTGTGGGAGAGGAGAACATGCCCAACATCAGGATGATGGCATTTGCTGCTCTGCTGCACACAATTTCACACCACAGCTTTGGGAATGTGAGACCAAAGGGCATGCCTGATTCCTGGGATTCTCATGTCCAACATGACAGAGACCAGGGTTGGGGAAATGAGATCAAAAATCCCAGAAATTCCCATTCTGCACAGATCTGCTCTCAGCAGCAAGAGCTCAAACTAACTCCAAGCCCTTGGAGCTGCTCTTCCAGTGGTTAAACCACTTTCCACCCACACCACCACCCTCCTTCTCTGCAGGAAAAGCCTGGGATTTGTCACATTGCATGTCACCAACTGCAGCTGCCACCATCTGCAGGAACTTCTCCACCCAGGTAAATGAGAAAATTTGCTGGTTCTAAAACATGTTATTTTCTACTGCACATCACACTTAATGTCAGCAACTGCAGCACCCAGAGCCAGTGGGAACATCCCTGCTCAGGCAGAGGAAAAATCTCTTTATTCCTCAAACATGCCATTTTCTAGGCAGAAACAAACCACAGAGCCATTCATTACTAAATTAATTAAAAACTACTTGGGGCAGGGGTTGATCTGTTGAAGAAAGGCAAGTTTATCACAGAAATCGAGTTATTTGTGCTGCACCTGCCTCACACCTCACTGAGAATTCCACACCAAAGAACAGAAATAAGGCTCTGTTTTTCTTTATTTAAAAACTTTCATGATTTTGTTCCTTCCACAAAGGTCTGGTCAGCTGTAAGCAAGCAGACAGTGGTGTTTCTGCCACAAACCCAGTGTGGATGCTGATTTAAGCCCTGCAGAACCATGCAGCTGAATGCCTGTGCTGCACAGGATGCTCCTGCTGAGATCAGCTCCAGCTCCACTGAAGGAGGCAGCACTGAGATTCCAGCTGTTCCCAGCAATTCCTGATGCCACAGGAAACAACAGCTGGAAGGTTACACCTGATTTTTATGCAAGCCACAGCTTCCCCTCCAATACACCCATCAGCAGGATGGAGGAGGCTGTTTCATCTGATTTTTTGATCTGGAGAATAAAGAAATTGGAGGCAATTTCCTACTCCAGATGTGACCCTCACTAACTTCAGAAACCATCCAAGCACCCAGCTAAAACAACCACAAAGCAAACTTGTGTTTTCCAGTGTACCTCTATGAAATAGACTGCTTTTGCCTCAGTATCCCAAAAAGATGTATTAGCTAGGAATTAGGAAACCTCCAGTTTTATGTAACACATCCCTTCATATCTTTGTGTATCCATGTGAAAACATGAGGAAAATCATCAGTATTTTGGTCCAGGAATGAGCTGCCTCCCACACACCCCCTGGCAGAGAAGGAAAACCAAAGGCTCAGAGTGAAATGCTCTGAAGATCTGGGTTAACCTTTGGGCAATTCCAGGTGCTCATGCAGCTCCTGTTCCAGGACCTGAAGTCCCACTGGATCAAAACCTTTCTGTACCACACCCAGGTGACAAGAACTTGGGATGGAGACCAAAGAAGTGGCAATTTCCACTTGGGAACACTGCATGCAAGACCTGTCATGATTAAAGGGACCACAGCTTGGTCCAGGATGCTCTCCTGCCTTCCTGTGGGAAGGAATGTTTTCCCAGACAGGGAGCAATGGAATGGGGAGCTTTAGATTGGCTATTGGGAAAAATTTCTCTGCCCTAACAGGAAACAATCAGCTCTCATGACTTGATTTGAGCTGCTGTGGATTTGGGAAGGAGCAGCCTTGGCTGAATGAGAGGAGGAGGTTTCAGCTCATCTCCAGACTCTCAGGAGTCAAGGAAAACCATCAGTCTCAGGCAGGTATTATCCCAGACTTGTGGGGGTTTAGGTGTGCAAAACAAACTGGGAGAACTCCCAGTTAAAGCCAACAAGCTTCCATAAAAGAGAACCACTGGATTTTATCACCATGGAAGATTAAAAAAAGATGAGTGAGCAAATTGCTGCTGCTGACTTGGAGATCTGCAACAAAATCTGCCAAGCCAAAAACTAAGCTGCACCAAGGTAACAAGAACATCACAAATCCTGTTCCCTGTAATAAAAATCTTAAAATATTATTTGGGAAGTCCTTTCAGAAAGGACAAATCAGGGAGGCAATGGAGGCCAAAAGACAAAGCAGAAGGAAGCCAGCTGCAGAAAGGAAAGATGACCCAGCCTGAGGACGTGGATTTATTTCTCCTACTTGGTCCTTCCTTCATCAAAATGCACCAAAACACCACACCAAGACCTTCCTAAACTGTATCAAGGAACCTCAATATGGGCAATATACACATTTTAATCCTGATTAGCAATATAAAAAATAAAATACACTTGACAAGGTGCTGGACTTCTTGACAAAGCTACCTTCCCCTTTTTTGCCAAGCCCTCAGTTTCTGCCCCCACAAAGATTGTGAGTGTCTTAATACTTAAGAACAGTTTAAATTTCATTTTATTACCAAAATATGCCTGTTAAAAAAAACCCAAAACAACAAAACACAACAAACAGCCAAATACCTTGACCTCAACCCAACTAATTTTAACCAAAATCTTCCACTTAATAATATATCCTCAATTTGCAATTAATTTACATAAGGTCTTCCAGTGCCCTTAAAAAAAATAAAAATAAAACCAACTCATTTCTATTGGGAGATATATGGGATACCTTTCCACTGGCATGTTTACAAGGAATTACTGCAGCTGAACACAGAACAGGGCATGAACCAGCCCCTGGTCTCTTCAGCAGTGTGAGTTCAGTTTGTGTGCTGTCACTGGGAGGGACATGGAAGCACCCTCTGCCCAATTCAGTTTCTAGGAATGCCTCAGGAAAGACTGGTTTATCCCAAGATCCACAGAAGTCAAGGTGAAAAGGTCAAGTGCTCACAGACAGCACATCACAAGCAGCTTTGGGGATTATTTTCCTAAATTAACCTATAGCTAGAGCATGGAACACTGGATCCATCAGACTGGAGCACACAGAGCCCAAATTGTGCAGCCCACAAAAATCCTCTGCTGAAGCTGCAACCCCCCACCACCACATGTTGATTTAAACATATTGGAAGAGATTTGCATAATAAATAGAACCACATGGAAGAGGCTGATCAACTGGGGTTCTGTTTGCATTACTGCCCAGCTCTGGAATTCCAGTGAACTCAACCTTCACGTCCCACCACAGGCTCCACACATGCAAGGAATTACTTCTGTCAATAATTAATCACAGTTGCATGTGCTGCTCCTTTCATTTCTGCATCATTGATCAAAAGCTTCCAATATTCATGGTGTCACTCCTGCCTTTTCAAGACCTGCACCAAGAAGATTGTTTAAGCTGCATTTCCTCTGCAAAGTTTCCTTTGCCACAACAGAAGTCTTCTCAATTCTTCTGGTTTTGTTTCTAGCACTACCCTCAAGCACAAAAAAAAAAAAAAAATCCACTTTTTCAGATCCAGGAATGACCACTTAAAATCTAAATAAACATTAGCAAAATAATGTTAATGAGAGAACACAGGCTCAAGTCTTGACCACTGACCTTGTTTTGTCCCTTTTTTCAACCCAAATCTCTCACCCTTGACCAGCAAAAAACTGAGCAGCCCAGAGCTTTCTCTTCCTCTGATCCAGATGGGAACTGAATGGCAACCTGAGCAAAAGGAGTGGTGAGGGAAGGGCAGGCAGGTATCTCTGCAGGATGGCATGAAAGGACTTAAATCTTCCATGATTCTTGGAAAGCTTCTTAGCAAGAGCTTCCCTCAGGCAATCCCAACTTTACTTTGCTGTCCTTCTAAATGAGGAAAAGCTGTAAATAAATAAAACATAGAAAAGCCCAGGGATTTCTCTGGAGACTCTCAGCTAAAAGGTTCTTTTTGCTAACAGCAGGAGCCCTCAAAAACATGGGAAGGAAGTTAAAAGCACCAACAGCCACGTCACACACTGCTCTCCCCTTCAATAATTCCTGCATCACAAGCAATATTTAGAGTTTCTTCTGCTTTGAAATAAAAACCTGAGAGTGAACAGGTACAGAAAACATTCCTGCAAGCTCCCACTTGCCCACAAGGCTGCAGATAAGGCCACACATCTCTCTTGGAGCTGTATCAAAGCAGCATTTTCAGGACAACATTTCCCAAAGCTTGTGTGCTGGTTTTCTTAGCAAAGAGGGAAATGTGCAGCTTTTGGGTTGAGACTTGTGATCCTCCTAAAACATGCATTTTTCAGGGGGGGTAATCTCACAGCACATCCTCTCCAAGTCAAAGCACTGAGTCAGTTCTAACAGAAAACAGCAGAAAACCATCCTGACATGTTGATTTCTAAGCTTTGCATAAAATATTATTTGCAAGATCATGTTTCAAAAGGCTTTTTTTAATAGATTTTATGGGGCTCTGAGCAACCTGGTTTAGAGGGAGGTGTCCCTGCCCATGGCAAGGGGTGGAACCAGTCAAGCTTTAAGGTCCCTTCCAACACAAATCACCCTGGAATTCTATGAATTTTTATATCTGCTGTGCTTGGGTTTTTAAAATCAGTCTTTTATATGGGTCCCCTCTGCTTATTCACTCTGCTCCACTGCACCAAACAATAACTACAAAGCAGTAACAAAACCTTTAGAAAACCACCAAGAGCAGTACCAGGATGATTTAAGGTTTTATTTCCTCCCTACTCAGTGTGATAGAACCATAGATTCTGTGGCTTTCCACTGTGTGCCAGTTAGGAATTACTGCTCCAAACATCCCTTTTTTCCCTTCCTGCAGATGTGTAACTGATAATTCTCAGGCAGTTTGGGCGAAAAGCAGCACTGCAGCTCCCTGCCCTCCCCCGGGTGGGAATCACATCCCAGCCCTGCACAATGCTGTATTTA